>NW_027433520.1:0-8054 GCF_044706935.1 Curcuma longa
TAATTAAACTGAAGAGAAAAGAGACTTGTATACCTTAACGTACGCGCTACACACGTAAAAAAGCTAAACTCCAGGCACTCTCGCTCGCACGCACGCGCTTGGCGGGGGCCTCTACTTCCCTACACTCCCTCGTTCCCCCAGACTCATTAGGTATTACTTTCCGGTCGTAGTACTTTCCTGGCTCGGCTGCTAGTAGGCTGCTGCTGTTCGGCTGCTGCTTATTAGTCCTTGTCGGTTTACGTATGCCCCCTGCTCGCTCCCTAAGGGTCGCTCGCTGTCCCCCAAGCAAACTCTATTCGCTGTTTTGGTCGCCGGTTTCCCGGCTGCTCGAGTTGCTCAGAGGAAGGATTTAGTAATATTGACTTTTAGTTATTAGATTGGTCTTGGTGTGGTTACGCGCTCGGTCGCTCGCTAGTAGGCCTTCAAAAAAAAGCGCAACTGGATTGGGCCTTTTGGGCCCATTCACAGGTGCTGCTTGAAGGAGTAGTTAGTCTGCGGTTGACTCGGTCGTTCGGTCGCTTCGGCAATGGCCACTCTCGTAGCTACTCATGATTGGGCGAAAAGCCCAGGCCTAGCTAAGGCCCTCTAAAGCAATCATAGCCCCGTTTACGTACTTACCACTTCTGGCCAATGGATTTCTCCATGGCCGCCAAAGGAGATAAATAGCCCCAAAGGCGTAGACTAACTGTATATAATATAAGATAAGTACCTCTGCTACGCAGAGGCATATAAATAGCCTTTGGGGCTATTTACGACTAATCTTCTATAATAACGCTAACCGTACAAAAATTAATTACGCAATTTCTACTTTTTGAGTTGCCAGTAATTCCTTAAAGAAAGCGAGTAAGAACTTCTATGATCATCACGATACTTGTCACTTGAAGTATTTTTCGGATGTCATTTCTATGTTGCCAAAAATATAGTAATTATCGATTTTGAGATGACGTGTTCTTAATAGAAATGACTCCGTTGCGAGCACCTTTTTCTATTAACAACAGTAATATAAAAATACAAGGCAAAATTATCAGGCAAAAAAGTAGACCTAAATTTGTACCCTAAATTGCTTAGGCAAAAGTCTCATCCTCTGGAGCTGCAAAAGTCTCAGCTTCTGGTGCTTGAAAAGTATATCAAGTAAATGCTTTTGGAGTAGAGAAAGTCGTAGAATCAAAAGTAGAGAAATTAGGTGCTTTTGGAGTAGAAGAATCTGGTGCTTTAAAAGTAGATAAAGGAGACCACGTTGCTAAAGTAAATGCTGCTAGTGTTGCTGGTGCAGTTGTAAAGTAGCTCTTGTTGTTGCTGTAGCTCCTGTTGCTAAAGTCTCATCCTCCGTTGCTTGAAAAGTCGCTCTTGGGGCTAAAGTAGCATCAGTCTCATCCTCTGTTGCTTTTCTTTTGGAGTAGCTAAATTCGTTGCTGCAAAAGTAGAATCAGTTGTTCCTAGTGTAGCTGTTGCTTTAAAAGTATATCAATTAGGTGCTTTACAAAGTATATCAATTCGGTGCTTTAAAAGTAGCTCCTAAAGACCTCTTGGGGCTGTAGCTCCTGGGGCTAAAGTAGAATCTTCTGTTGTTGCTAAAGTCGCTCTTGGGGCTGCTGTTGCAGTTGATAAAGTCTCATCTGATGTTGCTGGTGCAGTTCCTAAAGTAGACTCAGTTCGGGCTTTCAAAGAGTTGTTGAAATGTTCCTAAAGTAGACTCAGGTGGGGCTTTTGCATATCAATTTGTTGCTTTAAAAGTAGACTCAGTTGGGGCTTTCAAAGTTGTGTTCATTCATAAAGAAGACTCAGTTGGGGCTTTTGGTGCTCCTTTAGTTCCTAAAGTAGACCACGTTCCTAAAGTAGAAGATTCCGTCGCGGCTGCTAAAGGAGATCAAGGCACAGGCTTTTGAACCTCTAACTTCAGAATCAGGTAGGGATGGTACAGGTGCTCCTAAAGTAGAAGAAGCTGTTCCTGCTTCAGTAGACGACTCTGTTGCTGCTTCAGTAGAATAATCCTTTGGTAGGGGCTGCTAAAGAGTAGATCAAGTAGTAGATAAATCCTATGGTACTGCTAAAGTCGATAAAGGAGAATCCGATGCTCCTTGAAAAGTAGCTGCTCATGCTCCAAAAGTAGAATCAGCTGCTCCTGTAGATCAATTCGGTGCTCCAAAAGTAGAATCAGCTGCTCCTGTAGATCAATTCGGTGCTCCAAAAGTAGCATCATTAGCTGCTCCTTGAAAAGGAGATCCAGTAGTTCCTAAAGTAGGGGCTGCAGTAGATAAAGGAGAAGAAGCAGCTGCTCCTTTCAAAGTAGAGAGGAAAGTAGGGGCAGCTACAGTAGATAAAGTAGAGAAATGAGGGGCTCCAAAAGTACCTAAAGTAGAAGATTCCGTTCCTGTAGAAGAAGCCACTACTAAAGTAGACTCCCTTGGGAATGCAAAAGTAGAGCAATTCGGGGATGCAGTCGCTCAAGAGGATGCTACTGCTGGTACTGCTAAAGTAGAGAAATCCGTTCCTAGTAGAAGAACCCGGGGCAGATGCCAATAAGGGCTCCTCTGATGCTTTTGGGGCTTTAGAAACCTATAACTTCAGAATCAGGCCTAACTTTATAAATTCTTCAGAATCAGGTGGGGCTGGAGTTGTTCCTAAAGTAGAATCCTATGGTGCTTGAGTAGAATCTTCTGATGCAAAAGTAGTTCCTAAAGGAGAATCAGGTAGGGCTTTTGCAGTTGCTGCTGTTGATCCGGCTGGGGCAGTTGCTGCTGTTGAGCCTGCTGTTGCAGTTGCTGCTGTTGATCCGGCTGTTGCAGTTGCTGCTGTTGATCCGGCTTTCCTTAGTAAAGGCTTTGGAGCTGTTCGGGCTACGCAGTAAGTTGCTCCTTTGGAAGAGTTGCTTCTGTTGATGCTAAAGTTGGTACTAAAGTAGAATCCTCGGGTGGCGCTAGGGCAGTTACTGATGCTCAAGTAGTTACTGATGCTCAAGCTCCTCCTAAAGTAGACTACTCAGGTGGGGCTTCAAAAGGTAGGGCTAAAGGAGAGACTTTAGGGGCTTCAAAAGTAGATCCTTTCGCGGATGCAAAAGTCGCTACTAGGGATGCAGTACCTAAAGGAGAATCCGGGGATGCAGTCCCTAAAGTAGTAGTAGAATCTTCTGCTTTAAAAGCTCAATCCGCTGCTGCTAAAGTAGACCCATTCACGGCTGCTAAAGTAGCTAAATTCGGTGCTCCAAAATACGGGGCTAAAGCTGTTCCTGATGCTAAAGGAGTTCCTACTGTAGACTCAGTAGGGGCTTCAAAAGCAGATAAATACGTTCCTACACCCAAAAAAGGAGCTCAATTAGCTACGGCAAAAGGAGAGACCTTAGGTACTGAAAGCGCAAAAGTAGATAAATCCAGTGCTTGAAAAGGGAAGCCGGGCAACCCTAAGATTAAGAATGAAAGCAAAGAAATATATGAAGGAGGGGCGTTCACGAAAGTACTCCTTATCCATTTGCTTCACACACACTCAAAGGCAACCCGGATTATGAACCTTCGACTGCAGCCCCTTCAATTGATAGGAAAACAACAGATGAAAAAGAAAGAAAGAGACTACGACCAGTACCAGGAGGTATGTAGAAGAGGGATATTCACCTTAGCAAGGAGAGGTATGACACTTCGCCTTTCGCACCTTGAAAAAAAAAGAGTAGAGAGCAGAGGAACCCTTGAATTGTATATAGCTGGACAGGATAGCTTCAATTCAAAGTGAGAGAGGGGGCGCTACAGTATTTTAATGGCAGGGCAAAACCAAAAGGAGAGAAAATGATAAGCGATGCTTACTTTACTGATAAGCCTTTACTGATAAGCGATGCTTCCTGATAAGCCACTCCTGCTAAGCGCGATGCTTCCTTTACTGCTAAGTAAGCCTTTACCGATAAGCGATGCTTCCCTTACACCGAAGTTGAACCACGCACCCAAGTAAGTGTCATGTACACCGAAGAGGGAGAGCCGAGGGGAAAGGAACAAGGTAATGGGGAAATAAAGCCCGCCCACCCTTAACTCAGCATAAAATTAGGACTCAAACACATAGCCCAAAACGAGCTTCTACAGCAGGAACACTCATTTTAAATCTGAAAAAGACTCAAAGCAAGGCTTACCATTCCCAGCTGCCAAGGTTTTCAGATGATATTCCCACCCAGGAATACTGGGAGGGGTATCTACACTATATACCAGTTAAACTGGGTATAATTCATAATACCAAATACCAGATAAAGTAAGGCGTGATAAAAGTACTTATCTTAAACCTCAGCCAAAGCAGAAACGGAAACACAAGGAGAAACTCCAGCCCAAGCCTAAACCTCAGCCAAGGGAGAAACTACTACAAAAGCAGAAACTTAAGTATTTAAGTGGTATTGGCGCGAAACTACTACACTACAAAAGCAGAAACCTCAGACAAAGGCAAAACTTAAACCCAAGACGAGAGGAACTTTACACTACTCAGCCAAAGGAAAGCAGAAACTTAAACACACTTTACCCGCAGCCATTGACTACTCTAATGCTCTTGTCTCGCTTATGTAGCTCTGACAATGCACTCCTCGGTTCCTCAATTAATTCATTCCTCAGGTTCTACTTCAAACCCAGGAGAAGCTACAGGTGCAACTCTAATCAATCCTTTCCTTCCTCAGGTGCAACTGAAAATATTAGCGCGATAGTAAGGGAGTAGTTCAAAGAAATGAAAAGTCTAATTCTGCTATTAAAGAAGTAGAATAGAAGCCCAGAATATATAGTAAGGGCCGAGTACGCCTAAGGAGATAAATAGCCCCTTTGGCCCTGCATTCATAATATAAGTTCTAATCCGCCTGTATATAATATAAGTACCTCTGCTACAACTTACTAGATTTTTGGGGCCCAATATAAAAGTAAGTAAGTTAGTCGAAAATAGACCCAAAGGCTAAGGAGATAAATAGCCCCAAAGGCGTAGACTAACTGTATATAATATAAGATAAGTACCTCTGCCACGCAGAGGCATATAAATAGCCTTTGGGTCTATTTTCGACTCACAAAGAGGCATAGCAGAGGTCTTTATATTATATACAGGCGGTTTATTCTACTTAGTCGTAAATAGCCCCTTTGAACTTATATTATATACAGGCGGATATAAGTAGCGTTTCCCCAGGAAAAGAGAGCTTTATCGAGCCAGGAGGAGACTCTTGGAGTCTAAAAGAAGCTTACTTTTGATACGTGAATTAATGATAAGAGACAACATTTAGACCCGATCAGAACTGACCGCACTCAACGGAAAGCTCACTTAAGCGCACCCGGAACATCTTCCACTCTCAAACCTACAGGAATTATCGGAGAGCCAGCAGCAGCTTGGGACGAGAGACAAGTCCCGCTCTCGTTGGTCAGGGGGGGAGCCTACGTGGATTGAAAGATGAGCTCATTCTTCGGATTCAAATCGTTGTTTGCTCGCGCTCGCGGCAAGTAGTCTCTCCATTCTTGCGTTCTAGGCTTCACTTACACCAGATATGGAAAGAGGAATGAACCACTCAACAAATAGAAAAGAGTACCAAATTGTATTCGTTTATTGTAACTTCACATCGACAGAGTGGTCATTTTGATTCAAATCAATTGAGAGAAAGACAAGAAAGTCAATGGACGCGAACTACTATGATAGTCTGAGGCGCCCGTAGGCTGATTACTATGACCATTCTCCCTGCCAAAGCAAAAGCCCAATGAAAGACGCTCTCCCCCACTAGCTTCCACTCTGACAATAACTACTAGAGGTACCTATTACTCTTATACAGAATCATTACCGTATGTCCGGCTTCCCGGCTTCTACTTCAATTCTACGGGCCTTCTTTTACTCTGTTAGCTCGGCCACGTCGCAATGCTCGTACCTAGCTGCAGGAGCGCATTTGTGAAATGTCGCCGACTCTGATGCTGCTGTCTCGTAACATGAATTGGAAGCTAAGCCAGCTTGCCGGGAAAGCGTGTATCTTCTCTGGGCCTGGGCGAGAACCCTAGATCAAAATGATCAAGACTGCCTACAGCTTTCCGTCCTACTAGGAATATAGGAATCAATTCTATCTTCACTTTCAACATCTTCCGAAGAGTGATAGTCTTTGCTCAGATCCTTTTCTCTCATACGATTGACCCTATTGATTCTAGTGCACTTGACGACTGATAGCAATGAGACTGAGACCTGAGCGCTTGAAAATGGACTCGAAAGCAGAAGCACTAGATCTATCCCTATTGTCTTACCGGAGACTAGTCGGGTGGGGATGTGAGAGAAGGGATTGAACTGACTCCAACGGACTTCCACTGCACGAAAAACACTCTAGGTTAGAAAGGGCCATACAGTTAATTAGATCTTTCGTAGTTTTGAATAGCGTCGGAATTTATATTCATTTTAGGGAACTTACTATATTTTTTGGGTATTGGGAATTTATATTATAGTATGGCGGCCCTTACTATATATTTGAACTTATATTATAGTAAGTGCGGAATTTATATTTATTAGGGCCATATATTGGGAATTTATATTATAGTATGGCGGCCCTAATATAGTTAAATTGCGTAAATTGCGTAGCAGAGTCGATCGGATTAGTCTACAATAGCCTTTGGGGCTATTTATCTCCTCTGCGTAATTTACTAGATTTTTGGGGAGTGAAATTGCCCCTAATATATAGTAAATTGAGGAGTGAAATTGCGTAATTTACTAGATTTTTGGGGAGTGAAATTGCCCCTAATATATAGTAAATTGAGGAGATTTGGATTAGTCGTAAATAGCCCCAAAGGCTATTTACGACTAATCTTCTATAATAAATTCCCGATATATTAGGGCCGCCATACTATAATATAAGTTCAAATATATAGTAAGGGCCGCCATACTATAATAAATTCCCGATATATTAGGGCCGCCTGTATATAATATAAGTTCCCAATATATGGCCCTAAAATCAATCTAAATTCCGCCTGTATATAATATAAGTTCCCGATATATCCCTAAAAAGAAAGTAAATTCCGCCTGTATATAATATAAGTTCAAATATATAGTAAGGGCCGACGACTATCCGACGCTATTCAAAACGTAGAAAGATCTACCGTTCCTTACACTTCCGCTGAGTCTAACGAGGCTCGGGTGCTACGCCTTCCACTGTGGACCGAGACTACGCAAAGGTAGAACACCATAGAAACTTCGCTGACATAAACCCTGATTTTGCTATGTTCAAAAAGAATCCAAAAAAGCGGAAATCGGCCCTTACTATATATTTGCATTTTTCCGCTTCCAAAGTCAGTCGTCTTTCCCCAAGTGTGAACTGCAGACGACTCTCCAGTGATTCCATTCTTTCTTTCTTGACTTCTGGGTCAACCCAACCCGAATGGGAAGAAGAGGGTCAGCCAAACAGCGGGCAGCTCCATTTTGTACATTTGCTGAGGCAGACCAATTAGGCATTTTAGAAAGGGGAAGGGCTTTAGCGCTCACCGAAGGGGGCAGTAGGAATGAAGGAGGCGGGAAGCTACCGCTTCTAGAATGCAAGCTTATCCTTTCCTTTTTTTTAGAGCGTACCACTATTGAAATAATAAAAAAAAGGTTTATGGATGAAGGAGTGACAAATGGTTACGGTTGCGGAAACCGGAGAAAGTAGAGAATCGTCGGTTACCTTTTGAATCAAAGTAGCGACAAGCCGAGTACTACGACTACAGGGGGGGGGAAGAAACGTAGACAGCTTCGCTTCCTCGTGGCTTCTTTCTGGCGACTAGCTTATCAAGTGGGTGGCTTGGTAAGCAACAAGCTACCTTCAGCATCGGTAAAATCCCTATCAATAAAGAATAGGCCGGAATGGTGGGGAAGGGGGCCCTCCCTACTTCAATGGAAAGGGGGGAATCGCCGTTTCACAGCCGTTCCTCTACAACTACCTTTCGCCCAGGGGACATCGTCGGAGAACAATGTCGGGGACAGGGTGAGAACCTTCCGTTGGTTACGCCCTTTAAGTCTTGGTTTTTCCTTAGATATGGAGATAGATCCAGAGATAGAGATCTATATCTTTCTATCTATCGATAGAAAGATATATTGAGAAATGGATATTGATCTGGTTT
>NW_027433521.1:0-7188 GCF_044706935.1 Curcuma longa
AGAAGTTCCGCTGTATTTATTGGTATTGCTCCATGGCTTTAATGACGTGTTCAGCTGCTTGCTGCTCCAACTTATACAGCTGCTGTTGTATGTCCTTGTATTCTGCAAGATATTCATTAAGAGATACTCCTTGCTGGTCCCGCATACGTTGATAATGCAGGAGGTGAAGATATCGGTTATCCAGCCTGTCAATGCTTGCAAACTCCGGATCATCTGCCCATGAGCTTCTGGGCTGGGCCTTTGTTGTAATTCTTGCAGGGCTGGAGCTATCAGGTCCAGGTCGTCCATTACTGCTTCCGGCCATCCTGTAGGAACAAGACAAGTTATTAAACGGGATAATGCGTCAGCTACCTGATTATCTTTTCCGTCAATGTGCTCAAAGTGAATAGGAATTCCCATGTCAGTAATGAAGTCCGTAAAAGCTAGCCAGCAGACTCTTGATGACTTATTATTTGGAGATTTCTGGAAGAAGCTAATAATAGCCTGACAATCTGTTCTGATTACCATTTCCTCCTTGTCCAGGAAATATATTTTCAATGCTTCCAGGGAATTCATCACAGCATGAATTTCAGCATCAATAGCGGATTTTGGGGGGTTAAACTTGCCACTAGCATATGCACATATTTTCTCTGCAGATTTAGGATCAAACTTGTGAGGCTTCCACTTACAAATACCGCCCCACCCATCCATACACCCATCTGTTTCAAGTATAACATAGCAGTCTTCAGGTGGAATTTCCAGGGCTGGTAGCTTCTTAACAGTCTTCTTGATCTGATTCACAAGATTCCAATCTTGCGTATTCATTCGTTTATCCCCATTTGGGCTGGTTTTAGCATACAGAGGCCCAAGTAACTTCCCCAGATTTGGAATATAATTTCGGGCATAATTTAATAATCCCAACCAAGATCTCATACCTTTCTTGGACAGTAACTCCTAAGATGTTTAGCGTGATCTTCCTCATTCTGGGAGAAAACAAGAATATCATCAATATAAACAGCTATAGACTCACTAGTTCCTTTGAAGCAGTTGTCCATTTTGCGCTGGAATATTGCAGGTGCATTTTTGAGGCCAAAAGGCATCACCAGCCATTCATAAAGCCCATCAGGAACCCAGAATGCCGTCCATTCAATAGAGTCAGGATGCATAGCAACCTGATGAAACCCACTCTTAAGATCAAACTTAGAGTAAATTTGACTCTTACCAACCTTTTGAAGAATTGTCTTTATTCCAGGGAGGCTATATTGATCCTTATGAGTTAAATCATTAAGGCGCTTGTAGTTGAAAACCATTCTCTCCTTGCCTTTAACTTCCTTTCCAGTTTTGGGATCAATAGTGGTACCTGAGTTAACAATGATGACAGTAGTTCTATGTCTGCTCTTACTCGGCCTTATGACCTTTAACTCTAGCAAAGCTTCAACATGTCTAGTGAAAGACTGCTTTTGAGAAGGTGTCAGATGCTTCAGAGGCCTATTCTCAATAGTAAAATCAGGATTTTTAATATCAAGATGGCAAACAATTTGATTTTTAGCCCAATGCTGTAGAGGATTTTCTCCAATATAACCTTGTTCTTTTAATTCCTTAAGATGTGGTTCAAAATGTACCTTAAAATTTCCCTGAGGTTGCCCAATAGAACAATTTACCATACCCTGAATCTGGATGTATTCATCTTCATCCATGTCCAATTCTTCTATAGCTGCAGCAGATGTTACAGTAGGTAAAGTATTAATAATGGTAATATTCTTATAGAAAGTTACCATCCACACAACAGGTTGTAGCTCCGGTATCAAGAATAGCTTTGAGAGAGAATTTTGGAGTACCTGGAATGTCTATCTCTACCAGTAGATTATATAGCATATTCTTTATCAACCTTGGTCCTCCTTCAGTTAGGTTACTAACCTGTTCCCCAATTATTGCATTGCTAAAACTCTCTGGATTTGATACAAGGAGGAGTTAGGATTAAAAATTTATATATTCTCGGGTACTATGGTAAAAGGGCAGATCCTAACTTGGCAAAAGAGTTAAGTCCAAGGGCACATCTGCATGAACTATTAGTACTCCGGAATAAATATTTTGATAATCCTAATCTCTGAATCCGAAGTATCAAATTCCTCTTTTCTCTAAGACATCTCTCATTTATGAACTACGTGATAACAAGGAATTCTAAGTCCTACAGAGACGCACTTCAAGCCACTGATCCTATAGAATCACCCTCCGTTGGATTTGCAAAACCAAGCGATTACCAAACTGGTGCTTATAGTGTTTTGTTAAAACAAAACAACACCCAGATTCAATTGTTGGCTCAAATAGCGGAAAGCCTTGAAGAAATAAAAGAAGATCTTAAGTTTATCCGGGAGCAAAAAAAAAAGGGAGGTACATCTTTACCTGACTCCTTAATTGAAAAATTGCAGACCTTATCTCTAGGATCTTCTGTGAAACCTAGGGAGGGAAGAGGTACGTTAAGGGTATTTAGATATCCTTACAAAATATTAAAAGAAGAGCAGGAGAAGCTTAAAAATCCCAAATGACTACCAGAGCGATAACTGGTTCACAAGCTTCTTTAGAACAAGCACCCCCCTATAGGAAGATCAAATACGGGAGTACCGAAGAAACCAAAGAAGGTTGCATAATGCTCAACAAACTGCAAGAAGAATTGGCAGAAGACTGACTGGAGGAGTTAATATTCCTCATACTCTTGAGCAACAAATTGACCCTCAAGTTCAATTGCAGCTTTCTATGCAGGAAAGAGCTTCAATTGTTCCTGCGGAAGTTCTTTATCATTCCAGAAGGGATGATGCTAATCATCGTGTTTATATGCATCGATCTGAAGAGGCAATTCTATGTGTTGATAACAACCAGCAAGATAGGACCTTCATACAAGAAGGTAGTTACAATCAGCTGCAAAGAAGTCGCATGCAGTACATCCATCTGGGAGTATTACAGGTAAGGATTCAAACCTTACACAGACAGGAGGAAGGAACCATGGCACTTATTGTCTTTCGAGACAATAGATGGATAGGAGATCAAGCTATACTTGCAACAATGGAGGTGGATCTGACAATAGGAAGTCAACTGGTATAATATATAATTCCTGATTTAATGTTAACAATTGGGGATTTTTACAGGAATATCCAGATGACAATTTTAACTCGTGGCTATGAACAATGGAGAAATGGGGAAGCAAATCTCCTAGTAACCAGAGGACTGGTTGGAAGACTTTCAAATACCCCTAACGTGGGGTTTGCCTATGAAGTCCAAGGGGTTGTTAACTACTTAGCTAGTCGTGGTGTCCAAGCCCTACCTGGACGCAGGTATTCTACATCTCAACTACAGGGATTAAACTGGATTATAAATCCAACACAGGTCAACATTCCTATGCAACCTGCTGAGGTGAATAGCCAGAACTTACTGGACGGAAGGATTTCTTTAAGCTTCAAAAATTTTGTTGCGGCAAGAACAACAGGGCAACAACCTTCCTATAATAAAAATGATGAAGAAATTCAGAGCGATGATGACAGGTCTTCTCATTTACTTGCCCCTTTACTATTACATGAACTAACATAATCATTAAAACAAGAACATGAAGATAGTCAAAAAGAATCTGAAATATTTCTTGAGGAAGTTTCACATATCCTGGTAAGAAAGCTAACTGATACATCACTCTGATCTTCTCCTTCTTGAACTGACAAGATTTCACAATCTTCTGGAAGGTTAAGTTGCTCAAAAATAGCAACTCGTTTGATATTTCTTCTTTCATTAGGGCATTCACGTGCAAAATGTCCTTCCTGCCCACATAAATAGCACTTACATTTCTTGTTTCTGATGAGATGCTTTCTTTTTTCAATCCTTGCATGTGTTTCATGTGGCTTGCCCTTATATGTTTTTGATCTTCTAACTCCATATGTTCTTGACTCCCTTCCTTTATAATATCCTGGAATAGGAATTGTTCTACAGAATGATAAATTCTTGAGATTTCTTTTATAAGCTGCATCCCTGCATTCTTGTTCAAGAAATTCATAAGCAAAAATAATTCTAGGGAGAACCCCCACTGTTAATCCAGAATATTTTTCATCATAAGCAGCTTTAATTCTATCTCCAAGATCGTCTGACATTTTAAGCCAAAGTTTCTCTGATAATTCAGGTCCTGCATATAACCTGCCAGTTTTTGATGCTAACCTCTTGAAGTCATTTAAATATTTAACAACGTCTTTCACGTTGTCACAGGATAACTTTTCCAGGTCTTTATATGCTTTGTTCTGAATAGAAGTGGATCCCTGAGTTGGGTCTTCTGAAGAAAATACCCTTCTGATTTGAGATAGTATATTCTGGGTACCATCTCTACCATCACTTGAACTTATAAGGCTTTCATATTCCTGAGGATAACTCATTCTCCACTGTATCCAAATTAATTTTTCAGTTTCCCCAAGAAGATTTTCTATATATTCTGCTTTATCCCTGGCATCAGTAAAAGCCTGACTTGCAACATGGTTCTTGGTAATGGACTCCCAGCGAGAAAACACATCATGAAATAATCCTATTTGTTCCGGGATTACAAACATAGCACCTCCTTTCTGTTGTGCTGATGGAAGAGTCCACATCTCATTGTTACTATCTCCCCTGAACTTTGTTTTTGGGGGCTGCTGTTCATAAATAGGTTGAGGTCTAGCTGGCCTTTGATCTGCAGGGGGATAACCAGGGGGTCCCATAGCAACATCACGTGTTGGGGTATACGGAGATGTTACTGCACTTGTTGAGGAGTATAAATGTTGCTCCTGACTTCTGGCTTCTTGTTGTTTTGCAAACTTTCTTAATATTGGATAGTCAAGTTCTGCATGAACTGCTATAGTCTGAAACTCCTCCGTCTTAGATTCCTGTTTTTCTTTTTCCTCTGGTTTTTCAGATTCACTTTCACTTTCACTAATCCATCCATAGCAGGGAAATTTAGATTTTTGGATTTTTTCCCCACCACCTTCCGATGCAAATGGATTAGTCCACGGGTCTGGATCTTCCTTGTGAGTTTTATCATTATTATCATCCCATCCGGTTGGAGTAATAGGGAGATAATATTTAGGTGGCCTTAATTGGTGGAGAGTAATCAACATAATAATCGAATTTGCCACTGGGTTCACCAAGTGTATCCCAAATAGGTTGTGGTTGTTGGGATTGTTCCGGTTCTGGAGTTGGTATTTCTGGTGTAGTCATTGAAGCCAAATACTGAATAACTGCCATGTATTCATCCTCCTCATCCTCAGATTCCTCCAATGGTTGTACCATGGACCGGAGTACAGAGGCCCCTGGGCTCGCAAGATTGGAATCTTGTGAATCAGATCAAGAAGACTGTTAAGAAGCTACCAGCCCTGGAAATTCCACCTGAAGACTGCTATGTTATACTTGAAACAGATGGGTGTATGGATGGGTGGGACGGTATTTGTAAGTGGAAGCCTCACAAGTTTGATCCTAAATCTGCAGAGAAAATATGTGCATATGCTAGTGGCAAGTTTAACCCCCCAAAATCCACTATTGATGCTGAAATTCATGCTGTGATGAATTCAGGAAACAACTTTTACGATAATTGGTACCCAGTTGTCAAGCAAATCAATGATCAACTGGAAGCAGCCTCAAACCTTACCCGTGAAGCAACAATCAGAACCGCTACTTTCAAACTTCAGTGATAAGTGCGGACGTGGTGGACCACCCTAATAATACACTAGATTCTCTCCTTAGCAGAGAAGTATGGCATATAGCATGAGCAGTAAGATTCCTGAATGGATTGAGCCCCGGGGAGCCGTCCATTTAGGAAAGGTATTGTATTATTGGTGTGTTAGTGGAGAGGCATCTGTAAAAGAGAGACTGATGGGAATGTCGATGGGGCCCAAGGAGCATTCGATTCTTATCTCTCTCTACGAGTTCTCTCTATATAATGGTGTGTAATATATCGTTGCAAGGCACGCAGTGCATCACACTACAAGCCTTACTTCGATTAAGTTTGAGTCCTGTGAAGTTTCAAGTCCTAAAGTTTGTAAGTTCCTACTACTACAATTTGAATCTTGTCAAGTTTGAGAGTCTTGCATTATTTCTTTTGTACTAGTATAAGTTCTGTTGTATTTATTGGTATCAGAGCCAGGATGTCAGGCTAAAACTCTCTGGATTTGATACAAGGAGGAGTTAGGATTAAAAATCTATATAATCTCGGGTACTATGGTAAAAGGGCAGATCCTAACTTGGCAAAAGAGTTAAGTCCAAGGGCACATCTGCATGAACTATTAGTACTCCAGAATAAATATTTTGATAATCCTAATCTCTGAATCCGAAGTATCAAATTCCTCTTTTCTCTAAGACATCTCTCTTTTATGAACTACGTGATAACAAGGAATTCTAAGTCCTACAGAGACGCACTTCAAGCCACTGATCCTATAGAATCACCCTTCGTTGGATTTGCAAAACCAAGCGATTACCAAACTGGTGCTTATAGTGTTTTGTTAAAACAAAACAACACCCAGATTCAATTGTTGGCTCAAATAGCGGAAAGCCTTGAAGAAATAAAAGAAGATCTTAAGGTTATCCGAGAGCAACAAAAGGGAGGTACATCTTTACCTGACTCCTTAATTGAAAAATTGCAGACCTTATCTCTAGGATCTTCTGTGAAACCTAGGGAGGGAAGAGGTACGTTAAGGGTATTTAGATATCCTTACAAAATATTAAAAGAAGAGCAGGAGAAGCTTAAAAATCCCAAATGACTACCAGAGCGATAACTGGTTCACAAGCTTCTTTAGAACAAGCACCCCCCCTATAGGAAGATCAAATACGGGAGTACCGAAGAAACCAAAGAAGGTTGCATAATGCTCAACAAACTGCAAGAAGAATTGGCAGAAGACTGACTGGAGGAGTTAATATTCCTCATACTCTTGAGCAACAAATTGACCCTCAAGTTCAATTGCAGCTTTCTATGCAGAAAAGGGCTTCAATTGTTCCTGCGGAAGTTCTTTATCATTCCAGAAGGGATGATGTTAATCATCGTGTTTATATGCATCGATCTGAAGAGGCAATTCTATGTGTTGATAACAACCAGCAAGATAGGACCTTCATACAAGAAGGTAGTTACAATCAGCTGCAAAGAAGTCGCATGCAGTACATCCATCTGGGAGTATTACAGGTAAGGATTCAAACCTTACACAGACAGGAGGAAGGAAC
>NW_027433522.1:0-4194 GCF_044706935.1 Curcuma longa
TCCTTATCTTAAGAAAGTTAATTTACAATTTATTGTTCTCATTTTTGAACATAACCAAGTGTTATTTTTTTAAAAAGCATATTAGTTTGTATAAATTCATATACTTTTGCAAAATCTAATATAGTTTTTTCTTCTTTATTTTTTGGTCCAAGACCATAACCTCCATGCACTATATCATATTCCTCATTTCTCATTCCTACATGTCTATTTAGATCTCATTTTAAAATTTTTTTGACTTAGTAAAGTAAAGACAGAATATATAAAATTTAATTTAGTAATATTAGACGTAATAAAATAATTGTTAAGATAAGAGATGATGAATTGTTTGTATATGAGAGTTTTAAGTATTTATGGTCATTTTTGTAAAAAGGTGAATGAGTTGAGAGAAATGTCTTACATAAAATACAAAGTTGAAATGAAGCAGAGCGTTAGGTCTTCTTTATGATCGTAAAATGCCTCTAAAATTTAAAAGTAAGTTTTACAAAATGATGGTTATACCTGTTATATGAAATTGAATATTCAACTACAACTTGAACACACAAGTAGAAGATGAGAGTCGTAGAGATAAAGATGTTAAAGTGGATGTGTGAACATACGAGAATAGACAAGATAAGGATGTTAAGGTGGATATGTAGATATATGAGAATGGATAGGATAAAAATGAGAATATTAAAGTGAAAGTCGGAGTTGTACCTATTAAAGGAAAATTTCAGAAGATACATTCAAAATGATACAGGTATATACTTAGACAACTAATAGATGCTCCAGTTAGGCGATGTGAAATAATGACAAAGACGTATATTAAATGTGGAAGAGGAAGACCAAAGAAGACTTGGTTAGCAACGATAAAATAAAATAAAATATATTTAAATATACGTGATGATACAATAGATGATAGATCCTAATGGTGTAAGAGGATCCATATAGCCGATGTCATCTTGTTGGATAAGACTTAGCTGCTGCTGTTGTTGTTGCTGCTTGCATGTAGTTTTGTGAAAGCTACTTTGCATTAAATTACGAGATAAACATGGTTAGTCTTTATGCTTGAGCTTTAGGATGTGATAACCATATTATGTGTCATTATCTTAATAGGGTTATTAGGTTTGTAGGGTTACTAGTGCTACAGGCTTAGTCCATGATATTTTAGATTTTAGATTTTGTTTTGTTCTGTCTACGCAGTCTAATAGGTGGCTATCAAGAATGACCAATGCAATACTATAATTTTCTTCCTTTTCTGTAATGTTATTAGAACTTTAAAAATTGTGCTTCGTTGGTCTTGGTTTATCATATACCATATAAAAGTTGTGTTGGTGGCTGTAAACTGATCTAAGTGAAACAGGACTTGTTTGTTCTTTTTTCTTGCAAGATTTGTATTAATGCAATGCATTCTAATTGGATAGACCAGAATAAGTATTCTATCTATTCTATCTTATGTACCTATGTGTAAATACCGAGACTGGCATAAGTTAGACATGTTTTGTTACGTTTCCTCAGTTTCAATTACACTGCTTTGATGCTTTTCTTTTGATGCATGCATGCATGCTTTGACCACAGTGTGATTTATCACGTTTCTTTTCTTTCAGATTAAGAAGTCAATGGCTTTGACAGCTGATTCTGCAAATACAAAGAATGCATCTGGTGGTCAAACCGCAGCAGGTTCGAAAGCTCACGCGGCTAAGGTACAGATAGTAGGCTCTCCAAAGGCCTAAGGTCCTTCCTATACATCAGGGATGCAATGAAAGAACTTTGTCATGGAAAAAAAAACACTTCTATCCATAGCTAACTCTATATTCATTGTAACACCACTAGTTCAAGTTTGCATGCAATTAGGTCAAGAATACTTCCTCATGAATTCCTAGATATCTAGGTGATTTAACAGTTTACTGAAGAATGTGTACTCCTGCTAAGCTACTTTACAGTATGTGATGCCTGTGGTTGAATTCTCTAATTTATGGTTGTGGAGTAGGTTCGGAAAACTTGTCTAACTTTAACTAGCTGCAGATGGATGAAGATTGATGTTCAAAAGACATTTTCCGTCAAATGTTGGCTTTGTTTTATCTTCCTTCAAGCTTGATGAACTAATCTGTTCACTGAAGTATTCTACAGAAATTACAGGTAATCTGCATGCTTCACCTGCAAGTAATTTAGATAATTGTTAATGTAATTATCGTATTTTGGGCATGTAGACTTTGATTGCGTGCTTTGCTTCATGAGGCTAAAAGGAAAAGAAGATTATGAGCCGTATAAACATACAAACCTTTTGTAAATTTTTTCTGTAATCTTAACTAAGCCACTCTGTGTCAGTGTTGCACACTTTGCCGACACATGTATTAGCATTTGATTCACAGTCCTCACGAATACTATTCCAAGATCTGCGATCCGATAGTGAATTGCGTACAAGCAAGTAAACACTAATCTTTTCCTTTGAAAAATTTTTCGGAGGTGAAAAAATCTCTTACAAATGAAAAGGATATGATAATATTTACCGTACCTTTTAATATGAAATACAAGAATATGAAATAAGCACAATTGCTAACAACTAAAGATTTCAAAGATCATCAAAGGTTATTGGAGTTGATTGAGACGTAGATTTGTTACAATCGCTTGAACAAAGAGAAAGCTTGATGAAGATTTGATGTGAATAAGATGTTGTGAACTCTGTTCGACGTTTCTTTTATATACTTTTATCGGTTGATTGATTTAGTCATCCGTTTGCTTTCTTTTTGCTTAAATTAGCTTGATTTCTCATTTGGTGAAGCTCTTTTTTTTTTTTTATCATCTTTCGGACTAAATTGACGATCTCCGATGTCAACTCATTGTTTGAATCTGACTCACGGATTTTGATTTCAGTTGAGATTTTGACTTGACCTCCATGTGCTTATTTTGATTTACAATTAAAGCAATACCTTTGTTAATTCGACTCGAGTTAGTTTGTTTATGTAATTTAAATTTATAAAATATTTCGTCTAATTTTATAATAGAAAGATTCCTATATACCTTATATGTATCTACTATATATATGCCTACAAAGAATTTTGAAGGAAATCTTTTAATGCATACTTTATTATATATCAATTTTTCATTGGTTTTTTGATTGAGTGGAGCCTATTCATAATGTCTTGGATTCTAATGTATAGTTGGCTCGCGAACTCACCATTATGCATTTGACAATTGAATAGTTTATTCAAATACAAATTCCTTTTCGTTACCTTCGAGTCTTTAGTTCTCTTGTGGAGCTTGATCAGCTTGTCTCATACGTCTTTGGTATTGTGGAACAACCTGATTTGGTTGAGTTCCTCATTGGTTAGATTACATTGTAAGGTGTTTATGGCTCTGACGTTGAATTGAGCTCTTCTCTTGATGTCGGAGGTCTACTTATCTAATTCGAATGGTTCTCTAGATTTGTTGATCGGTAGACTGTATCCTTTCTTTACGATGAACTACAAGTCTATCTCGGTCTTGAGATAGTTGAAATCATCGCTGATCCGGTTCAAGATCAAATGATGCAGTGTGGAAATCTCATTGCGGTGGGGTGGTGTCTTCAGCCCACCTCACACCCAAGAGCTATGATGTCAAAGCTTTCTCTTTGCTTTTTTCCTTGCTAGTCTTCTTGTGGTGGAGTCAAATATGCAGAGAGTAACAAACATCAAAGGGCTCGCTAGAGGTTTCCTTAGCCAAACCACTCCGATTCCTAAATCATCATGGTGTTTCAATGAAAAGGGACAAAGTAATACTGGAAGTTGAGTCGAGAGTCCCCTTTGCTTGGAGCGTATACCTGACCTTTTATAAGGTACCCCAAGAGATCCTGGAAAGATGGGGAAGAGAACATGGTAGAGTGGGGAAGAGAGAACATGGGAGAGTGGGGATTGTGCCCCATGTCTACTCATGCCCGATTGAACCCGGTTAATAGAGCTCCGTTAGACTAAAGGACTCGGTCCTTTCGACTTGGCAAGTTGGGAGATCAGACAAACTTGACAGTGCTAGGGAAGTCGGGAGGTCAGAGAGTCGGATCCGCTAGACAAATCGGGAAGTCGAACACTCGGGATGTTGACATACTCAAGAGAGGTCGACTTGTGTTAGGAAGACTCTTTTGAGACGTCGACCTTTGTTGGGAAGACTCTTCGGGAGATGTTGATCTTTGTTGGGAAGATTTCTTGGGAGATTGATCTTTGTTGGGAAGACTTTTGATGTACA
>NW_027433523.1:0-2707 GCF_044706935.1 Curcuma longa
ATCTGTAAAATACCGTAGCTTATAGGGTTATTGGATCCTAAAACTAAACCCGGCCCGTTAACCCGTTAATGGACCCGACCCGTTAAGAAGAAATAAAAATCGGTACTGTGCATCCCGTCCCAAATCACGATTCTCCTCCTTCGATCGCGCGTCTTCCGCCACTCTGCCTCTTCTCGCCGCCGAAGCCGAGCAAACGGTGGCCAACGCCGGACTTGGGAGCCAAGGAGGAACAGCAGGCAATCGGAGGTTTGGATCGCTGGTGGATTTGGTTTCGTCGGAAATCTGGTTGGCGGCAGTAGTTTTAGCGGCGAGATCCAGAGGAAGAGGAGGTCGATTGGTAAGTGTAGTTGAGCTTTATTTTGATTCATGCTTAGTTGAGATTAGATCCATGGTTTCTTATGGTTCCGGATCCAGATCTTGAGTCGGATCGATCCTTGGGCTTCGGTTGTTGAAGAAGAAGAGGCGATCGGCTACAAGCAAGAGGGAAAACAATCGGTAAGATTAGAGCTAGGGTTTGGGAGCTTAGTTCTAAAGCCTCCTTGGATCTTGATTTGTGTCCTTCCCACAGCTCCTTTCCATAGCCGATCTGATTAGGGTGAGGTGGATTGTGGATTACGGCAGCAAGGTGAAGCCGAGGAGGTTGGTAAGTATTGATGAACTACTTGGGTTTTGTTTGTGGATTTTGGAGTTGAAAGTTGATTAGTCTTCTTCACAGATTGTGATTGTGTTCTGTTGATTACGATAGAAGGAGAAGAACCAAAGTTGGTTTAGACACAAGGGACTGAATCTGAGGTGAGTTTTGTTGTTTATTATTGCTGATTATTATTAATTAGCAACCAGGTAATTTGATATTGGTGGTTTAGTGTATTGTTGGTTGGGCTGTAGGGCTACTGTTTTCTGTTGGATTGGGTTGAGGTTGATACTATATGGTATGAGTCTGTTGATGGAGGTTGCCTTACTATTTGATTTAAGTTAGTTAGTGGGGTGGATTAAACTATGGAGTTTAATTACTGTAAGTTTGACACGATGTAAATTTTAGGGAATGATATATTGTTGTTTTGTTTCAGGACCTTGATTGATTGTGGTCCTGTATTCTGGGGGTTCTTTGTTGACGACCGTCGGATCAGGTGGGTACCCTGTACTTGGTCAATACAGGTTTTCTGCAGTGCATGATCTGTTCCGTTGTTTCTTACCATGTTGATACTGTTGATCCTTATGATATTTATTCTGTTGATACCGTTGATATTCGCTGCTTGATACTGTTCTGTTGACCTTTATGATGATCGATTGTTGTTCTATCCTGTTCATATGTTGGATACATAGTTGTTATCTGATACATTCGTTGTTGACACATAGTGGTTGACCTTAGACCGATCTATTTGTTGATAGAACAAATCTAACTATTGTAACCTTGACCTGAGTTGATCTTCAGTTGATTCCTGTTGTACATTGACCGTTGATATACGCTGGTTGATCTTAGAATTTCCTATCTGTTATTAGAACAAATCCTAACTGTTGTAACCTTGACCTATGTTGCCTTTTAGGGATTCATGTTGTACATGCTGATTTATTGTAGATATTACATGTTGGGATGATCATCATACATCCATAAAAATTGTTGTAGTTGTTGTTGTCGGTGGATCTTACCTGCACCGTGTTGTGGTGCCATATAGGTAAGAGGTTACACTACTGTTGGGTGCAACCAGGACTGGCTATATTGCCCTCCTGTCACCCTGCCTGCTCCCCACTTGACATATAGTGGTTTGTTGTTGGAGGCTGGCAGTATGTCCTGTTTTAGCGCCTCAGCTTCACTGCCCTATGGGGGTGACTGGGGGTGGCGACTGCAGACAGTGACTGGCATTTGATTGGCTATGGTTGTTACAGCTTTATATGCACCGTTGGTAGGTTGATATATATGGATAGTTTACTTTAGTCACATGCTATGATTGCTGCATTAATATGCTATAATTGTTGCACTTGTGTGCCATGCCATACATGATACATGTAGATTTCTTTATCTGTTGCACAGTATGACTCATTCTTGATATACCATGATATACCTTTGATTCATGATACCTGTTGATTATCTGTACCTGTTGTACAGTAGGATTTATACCTATTCTGTTTTATTGACATACCCTGATCCATGCTGATACCTGTTAGCTGTAGTTTATTTCTTACTCAGTCTATTCTTGCTTATTTCAGTTTGATTCTTATATTATTCCTGTTGTTGTATCTTACATGCACTTCTTCCTGTACCCACTGAGCATCTAATGCTCACTACCCAGACCCTGGGGTCGTTATGTTTTCTCCCCAGGTAGCAGATAGGTACTTGGAGTTTGGAGTTTCAGCCGGCTGG
Organism: Curcuma longa; assembly: GCF_044706935.1. Classification (NCBI taxonomy): domain Eukaryota; kingdom Viridiplantae; phylum Streptophyta; class Magnoliopsida; order Zingiberales; family Zingiberaceae; genus Curcuma; species Curcuma longa. The sequence goes on from NW_027433523.1 coordinate 2,360, forward strand.
TGCTATCTCATCTCACTTCAGAGGGTTATGTAATGGTTGAGTATAGATTTTATACTTCATAGACATGGACTATATTGTGTTGGTTTGTATTCGTGGCATTCGTAGTTCGGATTTACGATGTTTGTTTTTCGTTTCGTCGATTTTGCTTATTGTGGATATTTTTGCATGTGATGTTAGTGGTTATGGCCGTGTAGGCCTTAGTTTTGCATGGATATGTGATTATGTGTATTGATTGGACGAGTCAGCCGCCTGTGGCTGAGTATCATTGTTTGTATTCAGGGAATTTGTCACAGTTACAGGGGAATGCTGCCGAAATTTTTTGGACGGCCTTCCCGGGGCGTGACAGCA
>NW_027433524.1:0-7926 GCF_044706935.1 Curcuma longa
GAGTGTCGTACCCTTGACTGGTATTTATGAGTTGATGACCTTTCATCTGGGGATGTCGATTGGCTGACCCTTCAAGAGAGTTGTAGGTATTCCTTTAGCTTGAGTCTGGTTTATCGTTCGTCGATTGCAGGTTCTCCATTGATGGTTGGCTTCGTTGTCGTTCAGTCCTGGTTGTCGTGGGCTTCGTTTCCTGGTTAAAGAGATATGGCCTGGATTGGGGTTGGGGCCCCTCTTGAGTTAAGCTTCATTTGATCAGTGGTTGTCGATTTCTAGATTTCATTGTAGGGGTATAGGTATTGTATTTCGATTTCAAAGGGGTGTCGATTTAGAGTGGGCGGGGAGGGACCTTTGAAAAGTCTTTGAGTTGAGTACCCTTGACTGGTGACCCTTGAGTAGAGGTATTGTATTTTCTTTGGGTTGTCGATTTAGAGATTTCATTGAGTTGATGGTATTCCAGGATTCCAGGATTGACGTGTTAATAGGTATTTGTTTTTCCCTTCTATTCTCTTGCAGTATGGGTGTTCCCTTTGAGTTTGTCGATTGTTATGCTAGATTTCCTCTATTGGCATGTGTCTGAGTTGATAGTGTTTTTCCTTGGGTTTGAGTTGAGTACCCTTCACTGTTATGAGTTGATGACCTTTCATCTGGGGATGTCGTTTCCTTGAGTACCCTCTTGTGCTTTCCTTAGTGTCGTGAGTAGAGTAACCTCTTCTGCTTTCGTCTGGTTGGGGATAGCGATGTTGATAGTGCTTTACTTTTCCCTTATATTCTATTATAGTAGGGGTGTTCCATCCTCGCTTCGGGCGCCCGGCAACCCCTCGTTCGTTAAAATAGATCTTTATTTCCGGACATATGCGTGGATACAGAAAGGACAGAAACTAAGCCAAATGCAAGGAAATCCAGTACCGAAAGAAACCCAACAAAGACAGCCAAATGCAACCCGGAAAGAAAGACAGATGACAGGGTACAGCCAGGGAACAAAGAAAGATGCCAGGTATCGATCGAATGATGGCATGGGGCTCAGGTAGAGAGCCAAATGACAGGTAGAGAAACCCAACAAAGATTCAACTCAACGGAAGACCACAGGAGTCAACTCCAGAAAAGAAGAGTCAATGGAAGAAAGGGAATCAGGTGGTCGTAGAAGATCGATTGAGGGGTCGTAGAAGATCGATTGAGGGGCCTAAAATAAAAATAAGTTCCGCTTGGCATTTAGAGTAGCGGTTGAGCCTTTGGTGTCTGTAGTCTACCCGGACAGGTTAGTTTAGGATTCAAGGAGTGAGTGAGGGGATTCGGGAGTCGAGGATTGAGGGCATGGGGCTCAGGTAGAGAGTTGAATGATAGCATCGGGCTTGGGCCTTTAGGGTTGGCGTTGGGGCACCTTTGAGTGGTAAAAGTCCATAGGCTTTATAGTAAGTAGTCAAAATCCATAGGCTTTAGAGTCTTACAATAAAACGGTATCCGATACAATCCTTGCCGTTGGGGTTGCGGTTGTGCCTTTTCTGGTTGCGGTTGCGGTTTGACCTTTAGTTGGTGCACCTTCTAGGGTTTCGGTTGGGGTTGAGTCCGGGATTGGAGATTGCATCATTTGGTTATACCTCTATTTGGGAGTCCTGGATTGGAGAGTACAGGATTGGAGAGTACCTCCATTTGGGATACCCGAACAGGTTAGTTTTCTCTTACAGGAGGGATGCCATTGGAGAGTCCAGTATACCAGAACGCGTTAGTTTTCTCTAACAGGAGGGATGCGATTGGGGAGTCTGCTTGTGGATGACCTGATGGATGGGTTAGTTTTCTCTTACAGGAGGGATGCGACTGGGGAGTACAGGATTGATGCCATTGGGTATTAAAGGAGGGATGCGACTGGAGATTAAAGGATTGATGCCATTGGGTATTAAAGGAGGGATGCGATTGGGGAGTACAGGATTGAGGGGTTTCGGTATGTCCTTTCCGGTTTTGGATGACCTGATAGATATAGATGCGTTCCATTAGGATTGAGGGTTCGGATTACTGGATTGATCGTTAGGATTACTGGATTGAGGGTTCGGATTACTGGATTGAGGATTCAAAGATTGTGTATTCGATTCCTCGATTGGGTATTCAAGGATTGAGGGTTAGGGGTGGGGCACCTTTGAAAGAGGTATTTGAGTTACTCTAAAGACTTCAGATGCACCAAACAGTTTGACTGACTCTAAAGCCATGCACCAAACAGTTTGACTGACTCTAAAGACTTCAGATGCACCAAACAGTTATAGTAACTCTAAAGACTTCAGATGCACCAAACAGCTTAGAGGATGTGATGCGTAGCTTGGGTTAATTCTTTATTTCCAGTAGAGGGGATTGAAGGATAGAGATTCCAGGAGAGGGGAGGGCAGGATAGCCCTATTGTGCTTTCCTTAGTGTCGGCCTGCTGTTGAGTAGAGAGATGAGATTTCAGTCGTAGATTACAGTTTAGCTTTCATTGAGTTGAGTTCAAGAAAGATACGTATCCGGGATTTGAGTTGAGTATAGAGAATGGGCTTCGTTTCCTGGTTGTCGATGTGAGTGCGCGATAGCTGGTTCTCGATTGATAGTGGGCTTCCTTTGTCGTTGAGTCCGCTCTTGAGTATGGTAACCCTTGAATTGAGTAACCTCTATGGTATTGAGTTGAGTAACCTCGTGAGTGGGCTTCGAGTGTCGATGTGATAGTAGAGGGGTTTCCCTTCTCTTCTATTCTATTATAGTATGGGTGTTCCATCCTCGCTTCGGGCGCCCGGCAACCCCTTCGAACTTATATTTAGTGTATGGGCGGCTCAGCTCTTCGATTTTATATTTAAGGTAGGCGCAAACTTATATTTAGATGGGCGTCTCACCTTATCGTAGATAATCCTCGCGAACTTATATTTAGTTTAAAGGCAACCGGACTTGAGATAGAGGCCCACTTAAGAATTTGCTTCGGGCGACTAGGATTTCTTTATATTCATTTTAGGTAAATATCTCCTTTCTATTTATTTTAGGTAAATATCTCCTTTATATTGATTTTAGGCTTAGTCGTAAATAGCCCCTTTGGCTATTTATATGCCTCTGCGTAGCAGAGGTACTTATCTTATATTATATACAGTTAGTCTACGCCTTTGGGGCAATTTCTCTCCTTTAGTCGTAAATAGCCCCAAAGGCTATTTCTTCTACTCAGCATAGCTGAGGTCTTTATATTATAGTAAGAGGGATTAGAACTTAATTATAGTAAGTAGGGCCTTTGGGGCTATTTATCTCCTTTCGTAAATAGCCCCAAAGGCTATTTATATGCCTCTGCGTAGCAGAGGTACTTATCTTATATTATATACAGTTAGTCTACGCCAAAGGGGCTATTTCTCTCCTTTAGTCGTAAATAGCCCCTTTGGCTAAGGAGATAAATAGCCCCAAAGGCGTAGAATAAACCATCTTACTAAAATAGAAATATCTCTGCTATGCAGAGAAGATAAATAGCCTTTGGGTCTATTTTCGACTCAAAAAGTGCATAGCTGAGGTCTTTATATTATAGTAAGGCGGATTAGAACTTAAATTATTATGAATGTAGGGCCAAAGGGGCTATTTATCTCCTTTCGTAAATAGCCCCAAAGGCTATTTATATGCCTCTGCGTAGCAGAGGTACTTATCTTATATTATATACAGTTAGTCTACGCCTTTGGGGCTATTTATCTCCCTTATATTTAAGGTAGGCCCTCGTCAAAGTATATCTTTCCGGGCATATGCGTGGTAAAAGAAAGGACAGAAAAAGAACGAAATGCAAGGAGAATCGAGTACGGAAACAGAGCAAAATGCAACCCGGAAACGAGGATCATGGCATCGGGCCCACGGAGCGGTACAGAAACCGAACAAAAGAAAAGAACAGAAGAGTCATGAGTGAGTGAAAATGAAGTAGCTGAAGAGTTCAATGATGGCATCGGGCTCAGGTACAGAGTTGAATGATCGACGGAAAGACAGAAAGAAAGAGTCAACGGAAGACCACAGGATCTTTCGTAGTGTGAATTACAGAAAGAGAGCTAACAGGTACAGAATTGAATGATGGAGCTCCGGTATCGATAGAAATGCCAGCAAATCGAGTACAGAAAGACAGAGAGGAGGAGGGCTCAGGAATTTATTATAGTATGGGCAAAATGCAAGGTAGAGAGCCACCTAAAATAAATATAAATTAAGATCTTTCGTAGTTTTGAATTAGAGGATCTTTCGTAGTTTTGAATAGAGAATGATAGAGCTTCCGTTGGGACTTTAGAGCAAGATTGATGCTTGGGACTTTAGAGTTGAGGTTTAGCCTGGGGTTGGTACACCAGAGAGTGGTGCTTGAAGAGAGTAGAGAAAGAACCTACGAGTAGTGCTTGGAAGAGAGTAGAGAAAGATATGTAGGGCATTTAGCAGTCGTAGATTGAGAGATTGAATTGAATTCAGTCGTAGATGTGAATTGCAGGATAGCAGGTTGTAGATGGATAGATTGAATGTTGAGTATAGAGGGGTGACCCCCTCTTTCGATGAGTTTAGCTTGAATTTAGTACCCTCTTGAGCTTGAGTATAGAGATTAGATTTCAGTTGTCGAGAGAAGGATTGATGGTTGAGTATTTCCATAGCTGGGGGTTGGAGTTGAGTACCCTGGAATTGAGTAGAGTAGAGAGGGTTCTCCTGTAGAGGGGATTGAAGGACGTGTGAATGTTACTTAATTCCGCTGCTTAGGGTTTGAGTTCAGTAGAGAGATGAGATTTATCTAGATTGGTGCTTTGACCTTTGCAGTCGTCGATTCGTGTCTTACTGTTTGTCGATTGATAGTTGGCTTCCTTTCATTGAGTTGATGACCTTTGAAAAGTCTTTGTAGATTGATAGATTTACTTACGGCAGTCGTAGATGTGGCATTTATCGTTTGTAGATTTAGAGATTTCCTGTATTGGCATGTGTAGATTGGGATTGGGATTGCGTTTGAGTTGAGTACCCTTGACTGGTAACCCTTGACTGGTACCCTTCTCTTGAGTATAGGTATTTCTCGTTTGTCGATTGCTTAGTGTCGATGTGATAGTAGAGGGGTTTTCCCTTATCTTCTATTGAAGATTGAGCCTTCAGGACAGAGAGCTGAAAGACTGAATGAAGCTTCAAAGGGGTTGAGTTTAGCTTGAATCTCGTATAGTATTTATCGATTGCTGGTTTGTCGATTTATAGATTGAATTTCCTATAGAAAGATCTGTTGATCTGGGAAGTGATTGTATTTCGATTTCAAGAGAGCCAAATGCCAGGTAGAGAGCGAATGATGGCATGGGGCTCAGGTATCGATCGAAATGAAACCCAACAAAGACATCTGCCCTCGAGTCCGGAAAGAGAGCGAAATGCAAGGTAGAGCCAGGGAAGAAAGACAGATGCCCGGAAATACAGACATATGGCACGGAAATCGAGTCCGGAAATCCAGTACCGAAAGACAGCCAAATGCAAGGAAATAGAGTACAGAAATCGAGCGCAATGCCAGGTAGAGAAACCGAACAAAAGAAAAGAAAAGAACAGTAAATCATGAGTGAAAATATGGATTGAGGGGCCTAAAATAAAAATAAGTTCCGCTTGGCATTTCGAGTTGCGGTTGGGGGATAGAAGTATTTGGGATTGATGTATTTGAGTAACCTCTTGAGTATGGTCACCCTTTCATTTCGTAGAGAAAGATCTAAGAATGAATGAAGCTTCTTTGGGGTTGAGTACCCTCTTGAGTGCAGTAACTTATTCAGTCCGGGTTGTCGATTGCTGGTTGTCGATTGCTCGTTGAGTATAGAGATTGGGTGTTTGTCGATTGTGAATGGTCCTGGATTTGGCCTGTAGAGATTCTATTTCGTTCGTCGAAGGGTTGTCGATTGAAGGATTGAGGGTTGAGTAGAGAGGGTATTCAAGGATTGGGGTATTCCTGGATCTGGGCTTCGAGTGTCGATTGTATTTCTATTTTAGTGCTTTCGCCTATAAATTCAATATAAGTTCGTACCCTCTTTTCATTGAGTATTGACCTTTGATCTGGGTTTGTCAGTAACTTCTCTGGTATTTCTATTTGCCATGTGTCGATGTTTTCGTGGGCTTAGTTTTCCCTTCTCTTCTATTTAAGTAAGGGTGTTCCATCCTCGCTTCGGGGTCACCGACCAGAATTTCTTTATATTCAAGGACTTTTACTAGATTTTTGGTTTAGGCTTAGTCGTAAATAGCCCCAAAGGCTATTTATCTGCCCAATATATAGTAAGGGGGTAGCCGAGGTACTTATATTATATACAGGCGGATTAGTCTACTTAGTCGTAAATAGCCCCAAAGGCTATTTATATGCATCTGCGTAGCAGAGGTACTTATCTTATATTATATACAGTTAGTCTACGCCAAAGGGGCTATTTATCTTCTTGGGGCTATTTATCTCCCTTATATTTAGTTTATAGGCAAACGGACCTCACCTAGAGGACTCACTTCGGGGTAACCTCCCGGCAACCCCTCGTTCATCTATATCTTTAAATCAGGACATATGCGTGGTAAAAGAAAGGACGGAAACAAAGACATACGCCAGCAGCAAAGAAACACAGACAGATGCCCGGGTAGTGCCAGCAAATCGAGTACCGAAAGACAGCCAAATGCAAGGTACAGAGCGAAATGCAAGGTACAGAATTGAATGATGGCATGGGGAGAGCTAAATGCCAGGTACAGAAAAGGAAGAAAGATTCAACTCAAACACAGTGAAATATAAATACAATCACTCACTAGGAACTCGGAATACTCAACTCAATTCAATATAAGTTACTGCCAATCCAGGATCAAACTGATACGGCACAGCCAAATCTCTATACGAAAACAGAAAATACAATACAATAGAAGTTATGAAAGCAAAGTTACTGACAAACATCTAATATCTATTTCACTAAGGAAAGGAAGCGAGGTCAGGAAGGACCATGAACGACTTGCCAAAGACGACAGGCTCCCCTAAGAGGGATTAATGCCAAACCCAGCTTAGCTACATAGATTCTCAGAGGCGGACCGGGCCAAAGAAATGCCATGAACGACTTGCCAAAGACGACAGGCTCCCATAAGGTGATAAGGGGGTGCATCAGATGTCACTCCTACTCCCCTAAGAGGGATTAATGCCAAACCCAGATCAATAGATTCAGTCTTCCAGGATCAAACTGATACGGCACAGCCAAACAGTGAATATAATCCAATAAACAAAATAGACTTATGCCACTCAAAGAAAAAGATCGACTCTCAAGGCTTCCTTCCCTTATACAGATCTTTCTAACTTAATTTTATCGAATTTATATTTATTTTAGGGGAACTTATATTATATACAGGCCTCTACTTTCTTCCTCGCTTTCGTACCCTTCTTAGGAGCAAACACCAGTAGAAGTAGATACTCGCTCTGCCAAACAGATAATATAAGTTACTGGGTTTGGGAAATAGATATTGTTTTCCATTGAGAAATGCCCTCCTATTCTGTGCCTTCTTCCAAGGCAGCCAACGGGGCTTCAAAGGCGGGCTGGCCGAGACACTATTCAGTTGGGGTAGCGCCTCCCATCCCTATCCTCTCCCTACCGAGAAGTCAGCTCCGAAGACTGAAATTCAAGAATGTGGTGCTGTGGGCGAGGTCTGCTATCTACTCTTCCCTAAGGGTCACCCCTCGTTCTAAGACTGAATGAAGCTTCCAATGCCCTATGACTTCGGAGCCTTCTTGCAATGCTGACTGTCAATCTTGAGTTCCCAATCTTCTGACTTCGGAGCCTTCTCTTCTGGCAATGCTGACTCTCAATCTTTAGTTGCAAATCTTCTTCTAATAGAAATTATTCTGCTGGCTCTCCCTTAAGGAACCGGGGCAGGTGTTCCCATGACGTCAAAGGTAAATCATACCCTAATAAAACTAACCCATCCTTGTATCCCAAAGACGGGAATCCCCAAATGGGTCAATCC
>NW_027433525.1:0-4203 GCF_044706935.1 Curcuma longa
GATATAGTTGAAGCCCCTTCTCAATGGTCTTTTCAAAGTCTACCTATCAACGGTACCCTACGTCTGGGGTGAGGAGGGATTCATTGAGTAGGGTGAGGAGGGATTCATTGAGTAGGGTGAGGAGGGATTCATTGAGTAGGAATAGAGCGGGTATGGCATTTAAACAGACCGATTCAACGGGTACGGTAGCTGGGTCGAACACTCTTTTGAAGACCATTGAGGGGAAGTTAGGTAGGACTTTCTTTGAGAGGAAGTTAGGTATGACTGTCTTTGAGCGGAAGTTAGGTATTCCTTTCTTTGAGTGGAAGTTAGGTATTCCTTTCTTTGGTATACCCATATGGGTTAGTTTTGCTTGAATTGAGTTTCCGAGGGGTGACCCTTTCATGGTGTTATGCGAGTTATGAGTATTGTATTTTCTGTTTTGCATTAATACCTTTTAGCTTGAATTGAGTATAGGTATTGTATGATTGACCTTTGACGTGATGGGAACACCGGCCATGTGTAGATGGAAGTGCTTCACTTATATATGGGGGTGTAGATAAGGACGACCTAGTAAAGCTGAGACACAGCAAAGAAAGAGTATGATTAGCTACAGAAGAGTAGATGGCAGAAGAGTTCATTACAAAGAAAAGGTAGTGGACTGCAGAAGAGTTGATTAACAACAAAAGGTAGTGGACTGCAGAAGAGTTGATTAACAACAAAAGGTAGAAGCGAGGAGAGAAAAGAAAGAAAAGAGGTGCTGCTTCAGTGGCATAATGCAAAGAAACCGATATGTGACGGCTAGAACTAAAGATCGACTCGTGAATGCGGCTAACGAACAAGGATAAGCTCGTGAATGCGGCTAACGAACAAGGATAAGGAGGGCTGAGAAGGGAAAGCTTGCTGTACCCAATTAGAAATCCGATGCTTTCAAACCTGCTACGACATATCTTGGCCATAAGGTTGAAAACAATTATTACCAACCTCCGGTTAACTATTATATAGAGATAGCTCATACCCGGTTAACTATTATATAGAGATAGTCAGTAGGCGCCGGCGCAAGAGAAAGAATGGAGCACTCATTAGTTGATTGAAAGCGACTCCTCAGTGATATGAATCCATGGAAGCAGGAATTCAGTAATCCAAGGAAAGAGCAACCCCAGGAGAGAGAGGGGGATCAGTACCGGACCACAGAACGAAGTGGTTATAGCAACAAAGTTCAGCGGTAGAAGCGGCGCAGAGTCAAACACGATATACGCAGTCCAACGACAGCGAAATCTATGCATACCATATGAAGCAAAAGCAAGCAGATTCACCTTGAAAAGAGAAAACCCGAAAAAGACTCGGCACAAGCAAGCAACGCTCCACCTGCCCTTGGGTGGGAGATGTAGAGACCGGCACGAACTTCATGAATTGGTAATGCCGTAGAAGCAAAGAGAAGCTTTTATAATGATGCCAACTAAGCTCGGTGATGCCAACTAAGCTATGTGATGCCAAGTCGAGGCAGAGTCTCGTTCACAGGTGCTACGATAAAGGACTCACAGTAATCGGCAGGTGCTACGATAAAGGACTCCACAGTAATCGGACAAGAAAGCAAGTCGAGGCAGAGTCTCGTTCACAGGTGCTACGATAAAGGACTCACAGTAATCGGACAAGAAAGCAAGTCGAGGCAGAGTCTCGTTCACAGGTGCTACGATAAAGGACTCACAGTAATCGGACAAGAAAGAAAGAAACTCATTCTTTGCAATACACTAAGATTAGGAGAGGTAGTAGCTTCTGTAGTCAAAATAACATTAGAAAGGGTAGTAGCATCGAGATCATTCTTTGCAATACACTAAGATTAGGAGAGGTAGTAGCTTCTGTAGTCAAAATAACATTAGAAAGGGTAGTAAGTAGGATCCAGATCAGGGAAAGGAAGTATACGACGGGGGTTCAACAAGAAAGCCAGGATGAGAGGAGCGACTCAATGCAATGCACACGTAGCCGTAAGGTAAAGCAAGAAAGAAAGAAGATAGAGGGTTCGGACATGCAATCCGAGGTGCCCAAGCAGAGAATCTTGAAGGTAGAAAGGGCCGAGGTGCCCAAGCGGAGAATCATGAAGGTATAAAGGGTTGACCGGGCCAATTGAATGAAGGAATGAATGAAGGAAGCGAATTGAATGAAGGAAGAGGAATGAATGAAGGAAGCGAATTGAATGAAGGAATAGGAATTAATGAAGGAATAGGACCTCTTCTCTTGCCATTACCCCTTGAAAGCTAATCGTAATCGATATAGGTCTAGGGTGAACCTACAGTAAAGTCTTCAGGTAAAAGACAGAGACAGTAGAAGACGGATAAGATAGGTAAAAGACAGTAGAGGCCGGATAAGATAGGTAAAAGACAGTAGAGGCCGGATAAGATAGGTAAAAGACAGTAGAGGCCGGATCAGCCTGTATATAATATAAGTTCCAAGGGAAGCGGCTCACGAATACAAGCTACACCTCATCCAAGTATAGGGCTCCGCAGTCGGTTACTGACCATAGGCGTAGGAACCATTCTTTTGATTCTGATAGCTGAGAAAGCAGTACCCCTATTGAAGTGCGTGAAAAGAACTGAGAAAGCAGTACCCCTATTGAAGTGCGTGAAAAGAACTGAGAAAGCAGTACCTTATAGCTGAGAAAGATTAGAAGAAGTAACATATAGATGAGAAAGATTAGAAGCAGTACCATATAGATGAGAAAGTACTCAAAATGAGATTCGAAAGGCGAACATAAGGGAGGGCGAAGGCTCAGTCGATTAATTCAGGTGCAGTCCAAAGGTAGGCTCATCAGTCCATGCTGAACTGAAACAATCTCCGGGAAGCAAGAAGGCTGAACTGAAACAATCTCCGGGAAGCAAGAAGAGGGAGTGCAATGCAAGGGCGGTACTAAAATAAATCTAAATAAATTAGAGTGAATTCCAGCTTCTGATAGGGCCGAGAGAAGAACAAATCCACAAGAGCTGCAGTCTAACATGGTTGCTTTGCTTTTGAATTTCCAGAGGAATTTATATTGATTTTAGGGAATTTACTATATTCTATTTGCAGCAGTCGAATACTTGAATGGCATCCCGTAGTCGGAATTTAGATTGATTTTAGGGGGCCTGGGATTCTTCTTACATTTCGGGAGTGCCTTGAATTTACTATATTTCATGAAAAGACATTCTTAGTCGTGAATGGCGTAACCGTTCCTTCGGGTGGAGCATGTTCGGGGCGAGAGTGCGCAAGTCCAGACTGCTGCTCGACTGCAGCCTTGGATTGTTGCCCGACTGCTTTCTTGTTGTTCTGTTCTTTTGCCTTGAGAATGCATGTTCGGGGAATGCCTGCTATCTTCGTTCTAACCTTGATCTCGCCTGCCTAAAATCAATATAAATGCATAATTAGACACTCTTTTTTGCCTTGGCATGTTCTGGTCATTCACCTAGTTAGCAAGAGTCGTTCATGACCCTTGATCTGAACCATGTAGCGCTTATCTTTTCTCCCGACTTTTTACTTGAATTCAATCTCTTAGGCAACCGTTGACCGGCGTCAGCCAAGGAAGGCAAGGGAAAGGCACCGATCTCACTCAAAGTGGAGTTCCCAGAAAAGGAACTTATATTATATACAGGCTGGAATTGAACCGGACTCAACAAGGTACGAGTGATAACGACGTCTCGTACTCTTGCCCAACAAGATGAATGGCTCAGGCCTATCTCGTACTCTTGCCCAACAGGCCCAAGAACAGTCTAACACTTCAGCGGATTATTAGCTGGCTCGGCTCCTTTTAATCAACTCACACGAGGGAATTTAGATTATAGTATGCCCTTACTATAATTTCTTTAGATTGATTTTAGGGGGTTCGCTGATTCAAGGATTGATGGAGTAGCGCCTGGGGCTTCGCCAGGGGAGGGGGACCGGTGGGGGTTGCACCTGGGGCAGTGGTTGAGCCTTTTGTTGAGCCTCCGGATGAGTTGGGGTCTGTATCCCCGGAAAATAAAGGAAAGGACAAGACAAGACCAGTTCAATAGAGGAATACCAAATAAGGCATAAGGAAAGTTGCGCTATCGGGTTGAATTCAAGCGACTTATTATTATATTAGTAAGTTCACTATTTACTTTTATATTAGGGAAAAGATCTGAATCTGCGAATAGCGAACTTATATTATAGTAAGTCCTTAAAAGTCTCCCATGATAAAATTGATCAATCATAGTGTATACTCTATATTGGAAT
>NW_027433526.1:0-1869 GCF_044706935.1 Curcuma longa
TAATTTTGAAGTTAATTTAATTTTGAAAATTTGTTTAATTAATTTTGAAGTTAATTTAATTTTGAAAATTTTTTAATTAATTTTGAAGTTAATTTAATTTTAATTTATTTAATTAATTTTGAAGTTAATTTAATTTTGAAAATTTGTTTAATTAATTTTGAAGTTAATTTAATTTTGAAAATTTGTTTTTAATTAATTTTGTTAAAATTTGTAAGGACGGCTCCCCGAGGCTCAATCCTTGTTAAGGTAGAATTAATTGCAAAGGACGGCTCCCCGAGGCTCAATCCTTGCAATAGTTGAATTTTACGTTTTGATTTAAATTGATTTGGGTTTGTTGGGTTATTTTTGGTTTATTACCTATTCATCTCACCCAGTCTAAGTGATCAATCAGTTAACCTATGAGTTGAATGTGAGATGATTCCAATTTTATCTTTGTTTATTGTGAGAAGGTATCTATACTTGATCAATTTTGAGTTAGATTCAGGTTTAGCCTTCAACCAATTAAGTACACATTTCAAAAATTGATTCCCAGGTAGGTGGCGAGGCAAGGGGCCTTCTTGGTTATCGGAGCAACGACCACTTCCTAGTCAGAATCAATTCAAGAAATTATGGACTTAATCGATTTATTGAAAAACCTTGGTCTATTTTTGCTTTGTGGTATATCTGATGCCCGATCGGTTGTATCCAGCCTTCTGCGATCCAAGCATCATTTTCAGATTCTTGGACCCGTCGGTGAATTTTTCAAGCGATCGTGTGAGATCACTGACATGGATTCTTAGCCGGGAGTTGTCTTCTTCGAGTTGAACTCCGAGTCGGACCCTTGATGAGTTAGGGTTTTATTGATTTTTTAATCGATTTATTATTGGGCTTTTGCATGAAAATGATTATTTCTTGAATCAATTTGATCATATTTGTCCTATATTGCATAAATTGAGGCTTGATTATAATTTTCCTGATTTAATGACAATTTTTGCATTAATTTGGATTTTAATTGATTTTAGGGCTAAATCGGACCCGACTCGAGCTCAACCGCGGTCGACTAAGTCAAAATTTTCCAAATCGATCAAGCCAACATGAAGGACATGACTCAGATCGAGCCCGATCAAAATCGCTGATTTTTTTTGGAAACCCTAAGCAGCCCTAAACCCCAGATCAAGCTTGCACCGTTGAATCTGAAATCAAGGGTCCAGATCTTTGGATTAATCAAAGTATTTAAGCTTCGAGACTTTAGGGATGAACAGTGGCTGGCTGCGCCACTGTTCATCGCCTTGTCGCGCGAACGTACTGTTAAGGAGCGTACCAATCGGCCAAGCCCCATCCGAAATTCCTCATTCCATTACAAACTTCGGTCCTCGTGGAATCTAAAGGTGGTACATTGGGTGTGAATCGGTGACCGGAAGCAGCTGCGTCGGAGAGGGTTTCACCGGCGCAGAATCCTCTGTTCCTTGCGTCTCCGGCGAAGTGTTGAGCAATCCAAGCCGTGCGTCGACGAAGGGGTTCTCCGAAGGCCACGAAATACGTTCAAGACCTCATCAAGCTCATCGGCACAAGGAAGAGGAGTGACTTTCGATTTTGCCATCTGAAAACTGGTTTCTGCCGAACTCTGCTGCGCCGGAGAGGGTGTCTTCGGTTTGTCTGGGTTCGGGCACGCGAGAAGAAGCAACCAAAGATCAAATTGAGGTTTCTAACGGGATTGCCGAAGCCACATTGTGGATTAGGCTGTTTGTTGACACCAAATTGAAGAAACAATCGGAAAAGGGGAGGATCGGATGCTTAGTTTTCGTTTCTGAACATTTCTGATACTTTCGTTCTGATTTCTGATTTTTCATCTGTTTAACTTCCAGTTGTTGTTGTGTTCGAATTGAACTT
>NW_027433527.1:0-1684 GCF_044706935.1 Curcuma longa
GAGTGGAACAGTAGGAGTCTGATGGGCTTCCGCAAGTATACGGTTGTCGTCAAGTAATAAATCTGTCGACCACAGGGACTGTGTATTAGCTATAGTGATGTCACTAAGATAGTTGTCTAGACTCCAAAGGAAACGGTTGGGTTGAGGATTGTTGGTTGTGTGTGGTGAAGAAAGAAAGAGGTTGGCTTGGGACTTATGGGTGAGATGGATAAGTTTAGGACTTCGGTTTCACATCAATGCTAGGCGATATCCCTAATTCATGTTTGTTCCCTTACTCTCAATGTTCACCACCTTGTAGATATTCTAACCAAAATACCAACTCGACATCGTCAGGCTTTGTTGGCAATTGACCTTAAAGTCCTATGTTGTGGCCCTCTAGTAAAGGTGCGCTAGAAAGCCCAGTTTAAGGCTTTCCTCTGTGTCACGAGGCACCCGGTATACGACTCCAACGCCTACCCTCTGTCACAGGGTACCCTTTTAAGGACCTCGTCCCCAATGGTCGGGTTTACCACTATGTAGGAATCACCTCGGAAGGTCCGATTAAGACTCTCTCCTGTCACGAGGCATCCTGGGTATACGATCCTAGGATCTTCCCACATATTAATCTACCCCTTATAATCATGCATATGCACTCACTCAAATATTTCATCAAACACATTCAAGGCACAATACACATGAAACAAAGGTAAACATTTCATTGAATAGGGAAAATGACATAAACTAGTTCATACATCACCATCATTACATAGATGTTCATCCTAGACCCTAAACTCAACGATCTACTCCATTACAAGAAGTTTACAAGAGGAATACATGAAAATAGTCATCCACAAGAAAGGGAAGACTTATCTTTGAAGCGTGGTCACCCTCTTGAAGATCTTCTTGTTCCGGTGTAGGATGGATCAATGGAGATGAATGGCGAGGTGGATCGGCGAAGGATAGAGTGTTTAGGGCCTCCCCTAGAGGGGGAGGCACCGCCGCCAAGCCAAGACCAAGGGTTTTGGAGAATGACCCAAGATAACCCAAGTTTGGGTTTGTTTCCACCTTATATACTCACCCAAATCTGCCCAGAGATGTTTGTGATTTATAAGGCTCTGCCTCAATGGGTTTTTTACCTAGTAAACCCTATTTTCTTCAATTGTACCCTGAACCAAAGTTGTAGAGCTTTAAATTATCTTCAATTTGGGTGAGTGGTCCGACCCATAACTCTATCTGAGCCGAATGTTATGTTAGTTCAAAAGTTTGGTCTGCAGTTTGGGCAAAGCACCCAGCACGGCCATGATCAGGAGGCACGACCCGAGTGCCATTTCAGCACGGCCTAGACAGTCATCATTCTCTGCACCTGAAGCAAAGTTATAGATGTTTGAAGTTAGCTCCATTTTGAGGGGTGGCACGGCCCATGGTTCAATGGAGCTGAAAGTTATGCTCATTTTACTTTTAAGTCTGCAGAACTGTCCAGAATGTTAGGTAGACACGCCCAGCACCCCCCGTCACACGGCCGTGCCTAGGAGGCACGGCCATGTGCAGCCGCTGCTCTGTTGCCAGGCACGCCCGTGCCTATGAGGCACGGTCTCACAAGGTCGCGACTCTGTTGGGAGGCACGTGTTAGCGGTTTCTGTAACCGCCCACCACCTTGCCCACGGAGTGCACGTTATGTGCTCCGTGGAGGAAGTCTCCTCTCCCT
>NW_027433528.1:0-5007 GCF_044706935.1 Curcuma longa
ATACCATATGGGTTGTCAGAAACTTCCTCGGTAGCCTTTCTTTTTTCCTTTTCAGTTAGTTTGCTCCTTCCTTTGGCTGGAGCTTTCTCTCATGCTGGTTCTTTTCCTTTCCTCCTGCCCGGCTTATCTCCTTCGTCGGATCCTCCAGATCTGTGAAATTTCTTTAGGATATTGCTTATAATGTCAAATTTAGGGAAGAAAGGATAATTAAATCAAATCTAAGAGTTTTTGTAGTAGATCTGAGGTTGGAGAGGGTAGAGAAGAGAAGGAAGAGCAAAAGAAGTGGAGAGATGGGGTTTGGAAGGCGAAAGAGGTGAAAGAAGAGAGATGACTGCTTTTTTTGGGGGCGCATGGTCGTGTGCTAGGGCAAACACGGCCGTGTGCCCTTTATATGGAATGAGAGGCACGGCTGTGCCTATGAGGCACGGCCTGGGACTGGCGTGCTTTTGTGCTTGAGGCACGCCCGTGTCTAGGAGACACGGGTTGAGCAAGGCGTGCCACTGAGGAGTCCACACGACCGTGCTTAGGAGGCACGACCTTGTATGGTCGCGATGCTGTTGGACAGGCACACCCGTGCTTGGTAGGAACGACCTCACAGAGTCATGGCCTTGTTTGAGAAGCACGGTCGTGCCTCTGAGGCACGGCCTGGTCCAGTCAGCCTTCTATTTTGGAGACACGGTCATGTCCATGGGACACAACCTTAAGTTGTAGTGTGCCTAATGACAGGCACGACCGTGCCTTTGTGACACAACCGTGCCTTTGTGACACAACCCAACTTTATTGACCTCTGATTTTGAAAAAATTCCTGTAAAAGCAAGAAAACTTATTAGTAACCTATTGAAACAAATAAAAACTATGAAGATATGTACATGTATGAAATAACGAAAGAAAATTAAACAAAAACCCTTGGGTTTATTGAGATGTATACCAGAATCCTAGCTATCTATGTAAATAAACACTCTGAAATAAGAATCACATTTGGTCAATGTTTGCATTTAGTTTTTATGCAAGTGTCCATTTAATCTATATTGTAGATAAACATGGTGTGCAGAGTCACACACAGAAGACCATGTTATCAGTTCCTTATAGATTATAAACAATGTTCACAAGCAAGATGGATTGGATAAACCATTGGAGTGGTTGTAGTGTAATTTGGTCTTAGTATGTCTTGACTATAGAATTACACTAGTACACTCAGTGTGTATTGAGCAGGACCATCTGAGGATTGTTCGATTTATACTGACTATATAATCGAACTAAACCTCTGTTGCTATGAATGTACATGCTCTTAATCCCTATATCATAACAAGCACATGTACTTAGTATATACTTCCTTGATTCTTTAAAGGGTGAGATTTAGAACGATGGATCAAAAGGTCCGATGAGTTGGGAAGTAGTATTATGTACATGGTGTGTTGTTGATTATAGAAGAAAACTGTGTCCTATAATCTAGGCTGGTGATGTCCCCTTGAGGAGCTCATAAGGATTATCATGTAAACCCTGCAGGTGGATTTTGTCCGCATGATAATAAGGTTGAGTGGTACTACTCTTGGATTAGAAGTTGATTAAATTTGAGTTGTCAGAAACTCATTTAATTGACGGACATACAATATCTTAAACACAAGGAGTTAATGTACTTATAGTAAGAAGGAGCACATATTATAATATGGGATTGGTGCGGTAATGCAATAATAACTCTCTAGTGGAATGAGTTATTATTGATGGACTTAAGCTGTGTGTTCGGTGAAGAACATGGGAAGCTTAAGTCTATCAGAGACCTAAACCAATTCCTCCTCTAGGTCCCTGCTGTAGCCTCTGGGAATCCTCAAATCTGCCTTGGAAGAATTCGTGAAGAAACCAGGCATTCGAACCCCATAGCAAAGCAGTCGTAATTGTAATCAGTTGATCGATTACACACCTTGGTAATCGGTCAGTTGATCGATTACCAATCTCCGTGCGAGATCGACTGGTAATCGATCACCTGATCGATTACCAAGCTTAATGAGAAAAAGTTACGAGCTTTAATCAATTTCTTGATCGATTAAGCCTCTGGATTCGAATTGGTAACTTCTGAAATCATACCAAATTCTCCGATTGATTGATTCAGGTCTGATTGATTGAAATCATACTAAGTTTATGATTCAAATCATACCAAGTTTGTGAGATGGCTAGGCTATAAAAGAGGAGGCTTGCAAAAGGTTGGAGACACAACGAAACAAACATCTTGGTGGCCGAAACTCTCGGCAGCCACAACCTCCTCTTCCTCTTCTCTTTTCTAGAAGGAAGGAAAGTTTGCTAGCCATCGGAGAGTAGAATTCTGGTGGAGAAATTCTCGAAGGATCGTTGCCCACACAACGTTCGAGAAAAGGAGAGGAATACAGTAGAAGATCGAGGGGTCTTCGACATCCTTCACAACCGTCCGAAGAAAAGGTATAATTTAATGTTTTCGCGTTAATTAAATTATCCTTTTTATCTTGGATCCTGTAAACCAAACACAAGAGTCCAATGATCTAAATGCGTCAATCAAACTTCGTTTGATCGACTATGAGGGCAACTTGGAATCATTTTCGAGAAAATTTTTGTTCTGTAAGAATCAATCGGAACAGTTTTTTAAGATTTTTCCATCAGGGTTGCCTCCCAAGAAGCGCTTATTTAAGTTCATTAGCTTGACCCCTTATTCACGAATATACAGGGTTCATTGGTTGCCCTCTCGCAACCTTCCCCTGGGAGGAACTTTATATTTTTGAGTTTTTGTGTAAAGCTTCCTTATTTGCCCGGCTGGAGCTTGTTGGGATGTATACAAGAATCCTAGCTATCTATGTAAATAAATATTCTGAAATGAGAATCACATTTGGTCAATATTTGCATTTAGTTTTTATGCAAGTGTCCATTTAATCTATATTGTAGATAAACATGGTGTGCGGAGTTACACACAGAAGACCATGTTATCAGTTCCTTATAGATTATAAACAGTGTTCACAACCAAGATGGATTGGACAAACTATTGGACTGGTTGTAGTGTAATTTGGTCTTAGTCTGTCTTGACTATAGAATTACACTAGTACACTCAGTGTGTATTGAGCAGGACCATCTAAGGATTATTCGATTTATACTGACTATATAATCGAACAAAGCCTCTGTTACTATAGATGTACATGCTCTTAATTCCGATATAATAACAAACACATGTACTTAGTATGTACTTCTTTGATTAATCAAAGGGTGAAATTTAGAGGGATAGATCAAAAGGCCCGATGAGTTGGTAAGTAGTATTATGTACACGGTAGTTGTTGATTATAGAAGGAATCTATGTCCTAAATATAGGCTGATGATGTCCCCTTGAGGAGCTCATAAGGATTATCATGTAAACCCTGCAGGTGGACCTTATTCGCATGATAATAAAGTTGAGTGGTACTACTCTTGGACTAGAAGTTAATTAAATTTGAGTTGTCAGTAACTCATTTAATTAACGGACATATGATATCATAAACACAGGGATATTAATGTACTTATAGTAAGAAGGAGCCCATATTGTAATATGGGATTGGTGCGGTTGTGCAATAATAACTCTCTAGTGGAATGAGTTATTATTGATAGATTTAAGTTGTGTGTTCGGAAGAACATGGGAAGCTTAAGCCCATCGGGAGACCAAAACCAATTCCTCCTCTAGGTCCCTACTGTAGCCTCTGGAAATTCTCGAATCCACCTCAGGAAGAATTTTTGGAGACCTTCGGAAGAATTCTTGAAGACCTCTCAGAGACCTTCGGAAGAATTCTTGAAGACCTCCCGAAGACCCTCGGAAGAATTCTGGAAGAAGTCTGTGAGAAATTTCAGATATAAAATTCTATTTATAAAAGAAAATTTCTAAAATTTTATTTAGAATTTTTTTTGAAAAAATTCTGATAAGAAAGAAATTTTTTATAAGAATTTGCGCTAAGAAATTTCGTCTCTTCTCGTACAAAATTTTATTATAAAATTTTGTGAATTAATTTTATTAAATTAACAAAATATTAATTATGGAATCTTGTTAAAAATTAGTGAGATATAATTAAAAAATTTTGTTAAAGATAAGAATAAAATTAATATAATGAAAACTTATTAAAAAGACAACGAATCTTATCTATAGATTTTATTAGATTTGTTCGAATTAAAATCTTGAAAAATTTGTTAGACATTTTCTTAAATTTCCTAGATGGCATATCTATATATGGAGGGTTTTAAGGGAGGCAAAAGAACACACAAAAATTCCTTTCTCCTCCCCCTAGGGCCGGCGGCACTAAAGTTCTTTCCCCTTTTTGTTGTTGCCGCCAACACCCCCTCTCCCTTCTCTTTGATTTCGGTTTTTCTCCATCCCTCCCTCTTTGATTTTGGTTCATCCTCTACCAAGCCTTGCTAGGGCCGGAGCACTCCCTATCTCTTGGCTAGGGTCGGCGGCAAGTGAGGAAGAAGAAAGAAGAGAAGAAGGAAGAAGAAGAAGAAAAAGGAAGAGAAGGCTCCTTGCTTGCTTGCCATCGGAGAGAAGAGACTTGGTGGAATCATCTCAAAGGATCGTTGTCCACACAACGTTCGAGAAGAGGAGAGGATATACAGCAGAAGATCGAAGGGTCATCCACCTCCTTCTAGACATCCCAAAGAAAAGGTATAATTTATTACTTTCCGCTTTAAATAAATTATTCCTTTTATCTCGAATCCTATAAACCAAACACAAGAGCCCAATGATCTAAATGCGCCGATCAAACTTTGTTTGATCGACTATGAGGGCAACTTAAATCCATTTCTGAGAAAATTTTTGTTCTGCAAGAATTCACCGGGACGGATTTTCTAGTGTTTCCCATCAGAGCGAGCGTCTTTGCCGGCAGAAATAGTCGGTACTCTGAATTCTTCTTCCTCGATTGGATGTCTTCCAACCGAGAGCAATGGAGCTTCTCTGGCAAATAAACATTTGAGTCTGGGGAGAGGTTGAAGTCAACTTTCTTATCGCCAACTTCCAAAGATAACTTATGGTTT
>NW_027433529.1:0-17505 GCF_044706935.1 Curcuma longa
CGCCCGAAATTTACCGTTCCGCGCTGGGACCGGCACCGGCACTCGACCGGCACGGCACAGCGTGCGTCGGGTTGCAGCGACAGAGAGCCGCTCGCGTGCGTCGGGTTGCAGCGACAAAGAGCCGCTCGCGTGCGTCGGGTTGCAGCGACAGATCACGCGCGAGAAGGAATCGATTCCTTCTGTCGATCACGCGCGAGAAGGAATCGATTCCTTCTGTCGATCACGCGGAAGGAATCGATCACGGGAGGAAATCGCCTATTTAATCGATTACCTGGAAGCCGGAAGCAAGCAGCGCAGAGGCGACGCGGCGAAGCAGCGAGAGGCGACGCGGAGCGAGGCGGCGAGGCGGCGAGGCGGCGAGGCGGCAAGGAGGCGAGGCGGCGAGGCGGTGACGCGGCGGCAGACGCTCGGCAGCAGACGCTCGGCAGCGGCAGAAGCTCGGCGGCGGCGGCGGTCAGGTTCGCGAGATCGCGATTCTGCGGAAGCAGAATCGCGATCGAGAAAATGTTTCATTTTAAAAAATAAAATCAAAATCAATATAACGGTTTTAATTAAAACCGTTATATTGAAATTAAATTTATTATATCACTGTTATATTGATTATATCAGTGTTATATTAAATTTTTATAAAACATATTATTTAATATATATAAATAATTAAATATATAAAGTATTATTAATATATATAATTTTTAATTAATTATTAATTATATAATAAATGATAATTATATATTATTATATAGATTAATAATTAATTAAATAAACTGTTAATTAATTAATATAATTATAATAAATATATTTTTTATTAAAAAATAAAAATATTTTAAAAAATTAATTTAAATTTATATGTTAAAAAATTTTAATAAATTATTTTATCTGTTAAAAAATTTAATTAACTATATATTATTATTTAAATTAATTTAATTAATGATAAATTATGAATTATGAATTGAATAAATAATTTAATTTTTTATTTATTAAATAAATTTTAAAAATATATAATTTTATATGTTTTGAATAAATTTAATTTTAAAATTATATATAAATATATAAATAATAATTTTTATTATGTATTATACTATTATATAAAATATATAAATAATAGATATATTATATAAATTAATAAATAATTAATTAAACTGATAATTATTAATATAATTAAATTTTATATTTTTTATTATATAATTTTTTTAATATTAATATTATTAATACTGTAATTATGAATTATTTAATTTTTTATCGTTCTTAATGTTTTTACATATGTGATGACATAAAAAAAATATATATATTATTAATACTATAATTATAAATATTTATTCTGAATTATTTGATCTTTTTATTATTTTTATATTTTTATAATGCAGAAGTAATGGCACCAAAACAACAATCTTATGATCCAGCTTGGAGACATGCACGTCGATTAGAGAATCGATTTCATTGGCAATGCTTGCATTGCGATATGATTGGACGCGGCGGTGGGATCACACGCCTAAAACAACATCTTGCTGGTGGATATCCAGATGTTTCTAAATGTCCAAAAGTTCCTCAAGAAGTTCGTCGTGCAATGAAAGAAGAACTTGATGGAAAAAAAACAATGAAGTATAAACAACAACAACAACGTGAACTTTTGGATAGCCGAAGTTCTAGAGAGCCAACCTATGATGAGTTTGAAAGTCGTGATGAAGTTCCAAATGACGAAGAATTTTTAGCAGCTCTCCATGCCTCTCGAACTGAATATGAATATGAACAACACATGAGACATGGTGGTACTATAGTTGGCGCTGGTGGAAGTGGCTCAGCTAGTGCTAGTGGATCTGGCTCAACTACTGCAGCAACATTGGGAAGGAGTGCAAGTGCTCGTATTACTTCAACACAAGGTGGTATTGGTCGTTTTTTCTCTTCTATGGGACGAAGACGAGCAGTTGATGTTGCTGATATTGATCCACTAGCATTCCCAGACCAAGCTAGCAAACAAACTCGGATTGATGATGCATATACGAAAGAGAAGAAGAAATCAATCGGTAAAAGTATTGCTAAATTTTTTCATTTTAATCAAATTCCTCCTAATGCAGCAAACAACACATACTACCGTAGTATGGTGTCCAACATTCAGAAATCCGGTCCGGGTATTCAACCTCCGACTGCATATGAAATTGCTGGTCCGTATTTAGATGAACAAGTGGAGGAGATTAAGACTTGGATTCTATCATGTAAGAAGCAATGGAGTTTATATGGGATTACGTTGATGTGCGATGGCTGGACAGGACCTACACGGATGAGCATCATCAACTTTCTGATATACTGCAATAGAAAGGTCATATTTCATAAATCTATTGATGCAACTACAGATTATCATGATGCACCTTACATATATCGTTTGATGGATAATGTGGTTCAAGATATAGGTGCAGAACATATAGTGCAAGTGATTACAGATAATGGTGCCAACTTTAAGAGGGCTGGAGAGTTGTTGGAGCAAAAGCATCAAACATTATTTTGGACACCATGTGCAGCACACTGTATTGATTTGATGATGGCAGATATCGGTAAACTCGATATAGTGAAGAAGATAGTGAAAAAAGGTCAATCGCTAACAAAATTCCTTTATAATCATCATTGGGTTCATGGATTAATGAGAAAATTTATTGATGGGGAGATTTTGCGACCAGGAGCGACTAGGTTTGCCACTCATTTTCTTCTGTTAAAATCATTGTTTCAGAAAAAAAGTGGATTGAAAGCCATGTTCACTTCTGAGGATTGGGAAGCCTCTCGATATTCTAACACGACCGAAGGTAAAGAAGTGCAAAAAATTATTATATCGGTTAGATTTTGGGACTATATTGCAGATATTCTTGTAGCAGTAGAGCCCTTGTATGTTGTTCTGCGCAAAGTTGATATGGACAAGAAGCCACAAATGGGCAATGTTTATCGTCTAATTTATGAAGCAAAAGAGGAAATTAAGAGGCGTCTACAATCACCAACCAAGTATCAACCTTATATTGATATAATCACTGCAAGATGGGACAATCAAATGGGAAAATATATTCATTTGGCAGGTGCGTATTTTTTAATGATAAAAGAATTTTTAATATTTGTTATTAATAGTTATATATGTTTAATTATTTTAGGTTATTATCTCAATCCGGCATATCAATACCGATATAATCTTGGCACAAATGAAGATCTATTAGCGGCCCTCAGAAATGTAATATCAAGACTACAACCAAATAGACAATTAGCTACTGAGGCGATTAATGAAAGTCGATTATTTCGAGAGGCATATGGTTCTTTTAGTGATGATTTTGCAGTGTCATGCAGATATAAAATGGATGCAGGTAAATATAGTAAAATCATTAGTAATTATTGTCAATAAATATAAATATTATTTTAATTTTGTTCTTATTTATCTTACAGCTGAGTGGTGGTTACAATTTGGAGGATCAACTCCAAATTTGAAAAAGATTGCAGTACTCCAAATTTGAAAAAGATTGCGTACGATTCTTTCACAGACAACATCTTCAAGTGGTTGTGAAAGAAATTGGACAACTTTCTCCCTCATTCATACGAAAGTTCGAAATCGTCTTTCTTATCGTCGTTTGGAGAAGATGGTCTATGTTCATTATAATATGCGTCTTCAACTAAGAGCCATAACAGAAGAGAAGGAAGAACAAGAGTCTGGTGATGTAGACCCATTTGATATTGGATTTGTCCAAACTGAGAATGATCCAATGATGGATTGGTGGAGCGCTGTTGAAGCTGAGAATCCATTACTTGATGAAGCAGGAGACCCACCACGACCATCTGAATTTCTTACTCAACAGATTGAAAATATGCAAACTAGAGGAGATATCGATGAGGAAGAAGACGATGATGATCAAGATTTTCGATTTTCTGGATCTCGACCCAGACGTTCTCAAACATCCCAACCCCAAACTCAACCAAAGTCTGTAGATAAAGGCAAAGGTAAAGCTCCTGCAACTTTTACTAAAGAGAAAAGAAAAGTTAAAACTCCTACTTTTAAGGAAAGGGGTCAATTGAGAATTAGGGAAAATCCACTCGAAGCAATTGATGAGCAAGAACATGATGACAGTGATGAAACATCATCACCTTCCGATACTGTAGTCCGACGAGAAATTCGAAATGATGATAGTGATGTCGATAGCAGTGCAAGTACTCATGGAAGTGATAACAGTGGTGATGCATCTGGTGGTGGTGAAACTTATGTTCCCTCTACTCCAGCACCGGAGCCTTGGACATGTGAGCAAGATTACACGCATGCAACTCAAGATGAGGATCATGGAGGTAGAACTATTATGACTCAGTATCGACGTCGATCTAAAGTTGACAAACAAAAGGAAGCTCATAATTATCAAGATATGAGGGAGAGTTTAGCTGAGATTGATTCTGATCGAAGTTCATCATACTCACGGCCTTCTTATTATAGTTCTGATGCATCTTATGGTGATCCATCATATCAGAGTTCAGGGGCGTATGCTTATCCTTATCCTGTGCCTGTACCCGTTCCGATTCCAGTGGTGCCAGTTCAAGTCCAACTTCCAGTGGTGAATCGAGACATGCTGATGGACATGTGGAGAAATCAATATCAATATTGCATGTCATGGGATGATTATTTAATCTGGGCGTTGGAGAACTATGGAGTTGATCTAAGCAGAATGTTGCAAGAACCAATGTTTCCATCTGATTCACGTCACTCCTTTTGGTATTAGTAAGGTAACTTATTATGATGTATGATGTATCAATTATCAATTATAATTTGAGTTATTGATAGATCAATTTTCTTTAAAGAAAGATACATTTATTTATTTTTGTTTAATAATATTAAAATGATCAAACTTATATCAAATCAATATACAATTTATTTTTAAATTATACACAATAAACATATTTATCTAATAATTACTATATATATAAATAAAAAAGTACCGAAACTATATCGGCACGGCACGATACGATACCGAAACCGTATCGTTCCGGTCCGGGACCGAAACCTCGGCACGGGTCGAGATTTTAAACCTTGTAGCCTAGGAGGATCCATATAGCCAACCCCTTCATGGGATAATGGGATAAGGCTTGATTGTTATTGTGTGTGTGTATAATTTATTAATATAATCCTAGCCTTAATGTCACTAAGGGTGTAAACAAGCCGAGCCGAGCCGAGCCAATCTTAGCTGTGTTCAAGTTTATTTACTTGTCGAGCTTGTTCAAGCTTGTTTATTAAAAGTCTTATCAAGCTCAAGCTGAACTTAAGCTTGTTCATGAACATTATTCAAGCTTTTAATTGAGCTCAACTATCAATATTGTTATTCTTATAATTTACATTAAATTTTTATCTATTCATGAAATTCATACTATTGCTTTATTTTTAACATCTTATAAATACTAGATTTGGAAAGATATGAGGACTAAGATTTTAGAAATGATCCTTATCAAGAGATGTTAAAGGTGTTTGGTCAGAATTTAATTAAGTTGCAATCACTCTCAAGCTTAAGAAAAGAAAGTGATATAAGAGAAGCTAAGGAGTTGCAATACTGCCAAGCCTGAGTGAAACTCTAAGTAAATTAAGCAAGTACACTTTTAGGAGAACTCGGAATTTTCAAAATATTTGCATTTAACCATATGGCACAGTGCTTTTGAGTATGCTGGCATCTTAACATCAGACATGCCTAGACATAACTCTATTTCAGAAAAGGTGGAGAGTTGATTATCAATCCTTACGAATTAAGTTTGGTGAAGAGGGATGCCTTTGAGCTGAGAGTCAGAAGAGAAGTCAGCCCCATCCTCTCTCTCTAAAATGAGTATTAAAGGATGAATAGTTGATCTCCTGCCCATAAGAACAATGAAAGAAATGTGATTGTGACACACCCATTAGCCAACTTAAGAAATAAGTTAAATTTTTGTCCCCCATCTTTAGTCCACTTGGTTTTAGGATACTGATTCCAGAGAATCACTTTACCAACATAAATTTGATTCATCTTTTCTAGAAAAGTAGGCCAATCTTGGCCAACTTCAAGGAGAGGAAAGCTTCCTTCTGGAAGACATAAGATCATTCAGAAGATGATTCCCATGGTCATAGCAGTGACGGTAAGTCCCTGAAGTTGGTTTCCCATAATTGCGAAGAAGACATGCAGGACTTGAATTTCCTTATCCAACCCAACATGAGAAAACAAAGTCAGAGAACTCAAAGCAACCAAGCCAAGTTTTCTAGGAATATTTTTCTTCAACCGAGAATGTGAGGCATATGGAAAAAGAAGCAAATGTCAATTATCAGAAACAGATCTAAGAAAGATTTGAGATAGAGTTACTTCAACCTTATTTAGATTAATCTAATCAAGCTACAACATTATTTAGATAAATTGGATGAAGCTACGCATGAGAGAAGTTACTTGAGATAGAGTGATTATAGTTGAATTGACCACCAGAAAGTGGGAGATCAAGTAAATCATGCTTAGAAACCCATCTAAGAAGAAGAAGAGATCCTCTCCTACTGTCAATACACTAAGATTTCCTCCATCCATAGAGTACAATAAAAATCTCCAACAATGATCCAAGCATGACCTGTAGACCACCGAGAGAATACAACTAAACTAAGTCCAAGTCCATCACCACAATCACTAGGTTCAAAGACATTTGTAATCGACACATAATAAAACTGTCTCGAAGCAGAGGACAAAGAGAATGACTCCCTGATGAACCTCCATAAGTTTCCAGTGAGAACCACAAAACCAATTTCGAAACCCTTAGGAGCACCCAAGGACTCTAACACAACCCACAAATAGCAGTCAGGAAAGGCAATAAGCTAAGCCATTGCTTTGCCAATGATCATTTGCAGTCACTCTATCACGATGATGCTTCTTGATAAAATCCACAAGAAATTAACGCTAAGAGAGACAACCCAAACCCCACACTCATTAAAGAAGTCTACTTCGACAAGGCATGGAAAAGTAGAGAAATGCTCACCTAACTCAGGCTTTTGGAACTTTAACCTTAGAAGCCATAAGCTAAGCCGTTGCTTTGCCATCCGCGGTGTCAAATTTGAGGATCAAGCAAATGTTGACCACCTTATCGTGGGGCGAGGTTGAAGAACTCAAAGCAACTACCATTTTTCCATGAGAGTCCGAGATTATGAGAGCAGGTAAGATAAGTTAATAGAATTTTGTAGAGCAACCCTCAAGATAGTGCCTTTTCGACCCAACATAGAACCCAATGAACCATAGCGATCTCTTGCACTTCTTCAAATACTATCATGCACTAGAGTGAGATGTCTGGAGTGCTTGGTCACTCAACCTAGATCCTCTATTTATAGACAATGGCATTAGTGTTAGTCGTTGGATTTAAACTAATTAGCAAAGATTAGTTAATATCAAATTCTATTTATTATCAACTAACTAATTATTTACTTTTGAAAAATAAGATGGTCTTCAACCATTAAGAAATTTTTGTAACGCCTTATTAAAACTATTTCCATTTCATTTCAAATTAATTTTTACAACTGTTTGTAAAATTAAATTATACGTATATAAGTTCAAATTAAAATTTAATTAACTATTAATCAATTTTTAATTTGGTTCCATAATTTTCAGTTATGTAAAATAGTTCTTAATTTCATAATTACCCTACCTAATTTAATTGAATAAATTAATAATTAATTATTCCAATTACATTCTCCATCAATCAAAATGATTCATGCTTAATTATCTATTAATTAAGATAATTCAATCTTCATTATTCACTCATCCTTTCTCAATCTACATGCATTACATGTGAAGACTGCAAGGTGTATTTGACTCTATAAACTTCTAAATATAGTGGTAATATGCCTAGGTGATCAAATTCTTTTTTATACTGAACAAAATATTTCTTTTGTTGTTTAGGTATGTTCCGGTTCGATGTCGATGACGGTCCAGCCATCCGTCAATAAAATATCACGTTAACCTCCGTTAACCCATCGTCGAGAGGGACCTGAAGAAGTATGAACTGAACGAATGGATTAGCAAGGCGCTGGGGATTCCCAGCGAGGCCACTTCGACGCTCAAATCAGATATAGAGAAAATAGATGTATTTGTATGCCTAGAAAAATCTCCCCCTCTTTATCATACTTGCAGGGTTTATATAGAGGTAGCGGGAGCGTGACCCCCGAATCTCATCGTTTGCGATTGGCCATGGAGGCTTGATCAGTGACCTGATCTCTGACAAGTTCCAAACATCAACGGCTTGGCTTAGCAATGCTAGTTATCCTCCTTCGGCGATTAGGATTGTCCGGGACTAAGTATGGGCGCTTGGTCCGTATCCTTATCCTAGTCTATATCCTTATCCTTTTAGATAAGTGGCTAAGTCTGATGAAATAATCGACGTGACGACCCGTTGATATCTGTCCTGATACCTGAGGTCGGTAGTGATCGATTTGTGTGAGTGATCGGGATGTATGGGAAAGCTCTGGGCTTATATGAGTTTGATGAGCTGAACTAAGTAGGCGGCCGAGCTCTCCTATGTGCGTCCGATCTGATCGAAGTGTATGAACGAGCACGAGCTTACTGTGTGCTACTGGGGCCAGGCTGGCCGGGATGCGCGACCAAGCTTATCTGTGTAACCCTACGACGTAAATCTGAGGTTGGGACCACGTCCTGAGGTAAGCTCGCAAGGTCGAGTTCTAATCATGAGGTCGGCATATGATGCCGGGACCATGTCTTGAGGTCGACATATGAGGTCGACATATGATCCCTGTACTTTGTTAAGATTGTTGTAAAAGAACAGGGTCTATACACACTAGGAAGAGCTCGGCGTGCTGACCTCCTAATGAGGTCGGCAGATGATGTCCATATTTTTGCGGAGAGAATTGTATAAGATCGAGGTCTATAGACCGAAGCTAGGTATCATGGCACGTTCTGACCTTATAATGAGGTCGGCAGTTTCTTTGGGATGAGAAGTGTGGAAGCCAAGAAGGGGAGAGATCGAGGCTTTTCGCATGAATGTTTTACCTATCTTCCATTATTCCCCTCTTTCCATTGTCCAAGTCATTGCTGAGTATACCTATCAGATCAATGGTATTTTGCTAGGCTCATGGTAGGAGCTCGGTGTACCTTGTCTGAGGAGAGGAAGAGCTCGGTACAAGCGCTAGGGAATGTACCGCCCTCCATATGAGGTCATCCCCTTATTTATGACGAACGCATGAGCCAACAATAGGGGTCGGGGTTTTCTGAATGAGTACTGTACCTATTTTTTCCTACCTCCTTTACCAGATATTCACATCGCCCCTACATATTTCCGCTGGATCATAAGCCTCCCGACCAAGTTTAGTCGAAGGAGACGACGTCCGACTGACTGAACTCGAGTTTACCCTAAACCGTTAACCCGTCATCTGCTATCATCAGCTTTGTCTTGTTTTATTTTGAAATCATTTTGATAAGCTTCTCCGTCTGATTTATTGGTTCATCGTGCCCTTTGATTTTGAATTTTGACGGTGGAGATTAGATAACCCTTCAACTTAATCTTACTTCCTTCCTTCTTCCCCATTACTCGCTTCGACGAACCCTAGCTCCTTCTTGCTCTCGTGCTACTGCCTACCTTGCTCACTCTTTGCCGGAGGCCTTCGCTCTCTCAGTAAGTGTCTACCGTTTCCTCCCCTAACTGTAGCACTTCTTCATTCTTGTTTTGACCTTGTCGGCCTTGCCCAAACCCTAGATTTTCTTGTTTCGATTGCTTCTCCACTCGCCTGCTGCCCCCTTTTAGGCTCGCCCTTCCTTGGTGGTCCTATCGAACTTTACTGATTGCTTCCTCTATCTCTTTACTAGTTCGGTTAGGTTTTTGCTGTTGTCTTCATACTCTCCCCTTGACCTTGTTTTACGCCCTCCCTAATGTCTGCGCCAGTGCCGTAGTATGAGACTCACAAGTCCTCCATATCCCGTATAGACGATGAAATTTTGCTTAGGGCTCAATTCGGTATTCCCCCTGATCACGAAATCCAGATCCCCACTAGTGTTCACCGACCTCATGAGCCTCCACCTGGGTATGTGACCTTCTTTCAGGGACAACTGGAAGGAGGTTTACGCTTCCCCTTACCCCCTTTCTCCGAAACTTAGCCTCCTATTTTCAATTTTCGCTGTCCCAACTTGCCCCGAATTCCTATCGGTTAACTTGTAGTGCTTCCATTATATTTCATATTTACCAGATTCCCGTGGATCCAGTGACCTTCCACTATTTCTTTTTTCCTAAGAGAGGAAATACGGACATAGTTTATCTGGCTGCCCGACCTGGCCATAACTTCCTAGATAAGTACCCGACCTCTTACAAAAGTTGGAAGGACAAATTTTTTTTCTTAAACCTCCTCAGCCTTATACTTGGCCTACCTTCTGGCGCCCAAAACCACTTCCTCAATCAATTCTAGATCAGTATAGGTTGAGTCATACTTTTTTGATAGCCGCCGAAATCCTATCAGACCTC
This sequence comes from Curcuma longa, assembly GCF_044706935.1. Classification (NCBI taxonomy): domain Eukaryota; kingdom Viridiplantae; phylum Streptophyta; class Magnoliopsida; order Zingiberales; family Zingiberaceae; genus Curcuma; species Curcuma longa. Next base: position 10,459 of record NW_027433529.1, read on the forward strand.
AAATTCAATGTGAATGTTCGGATAGCAAACGAGGCCCTCCTATATAAAGCTGGTCTAAGTCCAAATGTTATTCCTTTAGATGCCTCTTTGAGTAAGTTTTCTGTATTTTTGTGAAGTTCCTTGTTAATACTAACTAATTTCTCTTTTCTCTATTGTTGTAGGAGACATTATGTGGGCGGCTGCTGTCAAAAAGAATTTGAAGTGGGAGCTTACCACCACTGATAGCTGGTGGATATTTGAGGATGCTGCTGGATCTTCTGCAGCTACTCCCAAGGGAACTCTGCTGCTGCTGGGAGGGGGTTCTGTAGCTGCTTATGATAAGGAGGGAGTGCCACAACATGCCCCCTCAGAGGCCTCTGTCTACATATATGCCTCTCCATCGGATCCTTTGAAGGGGAGACTTCTGACATAGTTGTGGAGGTAGACATCTACCAAGTGGCTGAACCAGTGCCAGATGAACCAGTGCCAGAAATCCCTGTTTCTCAGACGGTCAAGGAAACCCGCTCTAAGAAGAGGAGCAGAGAAGAAGGGGAGAAATCTTTTGAGGACCCAGTGAGGCTTAGCCAGGAAACTGTTCTTCTAGCGACTCTTGAGGCTGAGACTCTAGAGGTTCAGGGCATCCCTTCTGCAGCAATTCCCCTGGCAGTTTCTCCCCTACGATCCCTCCCTCCTGAGGCTCGGACCAAGCATCGGCACGATAAAGGAAAGTCCCCCGCTACTTCTTCTGAGACTGCCCCGGCTCCAGGCGTACCTGCGAGGCTTGAGAAAAAGTCCCGAGTTGTTCGTCCTCCCCGTGTCCCTCCTGCTAGTTTGTGGCCACCTCCCCAGACTGCTCCTGTGGGCAGAGCTGAGAGAGCTTGTACGTCGGTGGAGGATTTCCGTCGGTATGAGATAGAAGTTTTGCCCAAGATGCCTACTGACTTGTTGTGTCAGCATTTAAATGGCTCTCTCGCTAAGGTATACCTATATCTCCGGCTCTTTTTTATGAATTATTCCTAACCTCCTCTATTGGGTGGATGTGTTTACTTTCAGGTTCTGAAGGAATACCAGGAATTGGAGCGTCGAGTCCCGCTGCTGGAGTCTAACAATCGTCAGCTAGAGACTCAGGTGGCCGATTTCAAGACTCAACTAAAAAACCCTATCCTTGATGTGGAGCTAGCTAGAGCTCAGGCCCATGCGGAGACTTCCCGCTTGGTGGCTGAGGAGGCTCGTGCTAAAGTTAAAAGAGCTTCCGCAGAATTAATGAAGCTGTATAAAGATGTGAGCTCAGAACTTTGTGCCTCCTCCAGTTAGAACAGGAGTTACAGTCTTCTCAAGTTGCTTTGAAGACCTCCCACGTCTCCTTGAAGGCCTCTCAAGGGGAGCTTGCTACGGTCCAGCAGGAGGTGAGTCAATTAAGGGAGGAGAAGGGTAGGATAGACAGTGAATTGGCCACCCATTGCAGCCAGCAGGAAGGACTTCATAAGGAGCTCCTAGAGAGTGTCTATCAGCGGCAAGCTCTGGAACTACAACTAGCTGAGGAGAAGGGGCTCCGAGAGTAGTTATTTTCTGATCATGAGGAGACTTTATTTGGTCTTCGTGAAGAGCTGACTAAGCTAAAGGAAGATGAGGAGCATCGTTGGTAGGAGAAGAATGCTACCTTCCTGAAATCTCCAGAATTTTATAAGCTGCTGGGGGGCGAAGACTAGCAAGATGCTGTTATATGGGTTTGATGGTGCTGGTAAGCAATTCATACAATTAGGGCTGATACCAAAAGGGTCCGACCTGAGTTTTCTGGATCCTCAAAAAGTTTGGGACGACCTGCCAGCATCAGAGACCCAAGACTGATTATCCCTCTCCTATGAGATTTTTAAACTTTGACCCAATATGGGAACCTGTTTTTATGTGATACTTCTAAGCTTTTTGTTGTCCTATTTTATTTCGTACTTGGCACACTTAGCATTACCTGAGCTGATGCTAATCTGGTTTTAAAGCTTTTCGCGTTTGTCTTGGTTTTATTACTTGTTTGGCTATGTGTGATCCGACCTGTTCCCCTGAGAATCTGGTCTTAATGTATTAGATCTTCGTAGGCACTCCCTGCTCTAGGATATCAGACTTGTTAATGCTGAGGTAATATTATACCTAATGCCTCCGCCTTTTCTTATGTTTTTTGGGCGCCTAAGCCTTTCTCCCCTTACGCCATGCTGCTCGTATGAGATATCCTCCTTTTGTTTTAGCTACCCATTCGATGCGGGCAATGTCTAATTTCGAGTCTAATCGAAGGAGTGTTAGTCTATACTTCAAGGAACCTGAATATCTTCCCTTAGGATCACTTAGGATTTATCAACTTACTGACTAAGAAGATTGCAACATAGAGGGTAGGCAGGTGTCCACCAAAGTGCGGTACGTTTTGAGGTAGTTGGTAATTATGAGACTATTTGCGTTAGTAAATCTAGAAAGTCCCAACACATGTCCTAGAGTCTATACCGAATTCTTGGGGCCTTAGTCGCGTTCTTTGTGTTCACTTGCCGAGGTGTGACCCAGCGTTTCATGCTTTTATCGAGTTTTGTTTAGGTCGAGCTTATTTCCTTATGCGCTCGCCGAGCCCTATCGTGACATGCTTGGTTTGCTTCCTTACGTGTTCGCCGAGCCTGATGAGTTAGGATTTTTATGCACTTTATCGATTCAATTTTGGATTCTTTCATGAAAATAAATTGCTTAATGATTTAATTTAATTATATTTGTGATATATTACATAATTTGAGGCTTGATTATAATTTTGATGATTTAATGATGAATTTTGTATTAATTAAATTTAATTGGTTGTAGGGCTCAAATTGAACCAAAATCGAGTTCAATCATAATCGAATCGAGCCAAGATTGACCCAATTGATTGATCGAACTTCATGAATCAAGACTCAAGTGTGATGGGCTCCCGCAAGTATACGGGTATCGTCAAGTAATAAAAAGATATCGAACCATAGGGACTGTGTATTAGCTATTTTCTTCCATCTAGGGCTGGCACCCTTCTCCCTATTCTTCCCCTTCTTTTGTGCTAGGGCCAACGCCCAAGCACCACCTATTTCTCCTGTTAGGGCCTTCTGATCAGAGGCCTTGTAGACCTCCTATCGGCCATATAACTATTTTTTACGATCAGATGACTAGCGGTCTCAGGTTTCCCCTACCTTCCTTCTTTTTGGAATTGGCTCATTACTATCGTCTCAATTTTTTACAATTTACCCCAAATTCCTACCGCCTTATTTGCGGCACTGTTATTATATGTCGTCTATACCAAATTACCCTGACCCCTGCCTTGTTTAATGCCTTGTACGCCTTGTGTCGATTTGAATGCGAGATTTTCTACTTCTCAGCCAGACAAGGACACAATTTTTTGACTAAATATCCGACCTCTCATAAGGGCTGGAAAGATTATTTCATCTTTATTAGACCTCCTCAATCCTATGCATGGCCTACCTTATGGACGATCGATCTGCCGTCGATTCCTGCTTTAGGTCGGATACGCTGATCTCTCGCTTTTTTAGAAGCGTTTGGTAGACTAGAGGGATTAAACTTCAATGTCAATGATCTGGTGGAGAACGAGGCTTTGTTACACCGAGTAGAGCTCAGTCCTATCCAAATCTGACTAGGGGATCGCTTAAGTAAGAGTGTCATCTGATAACTGACTTCACTATTGCTCATTAACATTCCGTTTTCTTTGCAGGTCGTATCATGTCGAATGCTTCCATGAATAAGATTTTTAATGGGATCTAACCCGTCTTAAGAGCTTGTGGGTGGCGGGAGATCCTACTGAAAATCCCGGAGCTCTTCCCCCATCTCGCGTTTCTCCTACAAGCCGACCTATTGACGATACTCCTCATTCCAAGACCAGAGAAACTAGATTTACTCAAGGTGCTTCTGAGCTAAAGAAAACTGCTATCTTCGAAGGCTCTTCGAGACCTCAGCCTTCCGGGGATAATTGGCAGAAGAAGAAAAAATCCCGATTTCCGACTGGAGCAGCCGAGGTGGATTTATTAAATAAGCGTTGGTGCTCAGCCGCTGCTGAGGATGCCAGTTCAGGGCCTCCCTCCTTGCCCGACCTCCGGCCTTTCGAAATAAAGACCGGAGGTGTCCTGACAAAGGTTTGAGGGATGAAGTGTCTTCTCCTTTTCTTCCATCTTGTGCGGTGGCGGCCAATGAGCAGAATATTCTGGAACCTTACGTGCCCCGCTCCCCCATTCCTGTAACGGGTATGCAAATTGACCATGAGAGTTTATTCTCACACACAATCTGCGAAGCTGTTACTAAGCGCCTTGAAGCTCATCAGAGGCTTCTTCCCCAGCTCGGGATGGTGGAACTGAGTGAGCACTTATATGAGTCCTATATCAAAGTATATCTATTTGTGTTGGGTATTTTACAATACCGTGAGTTAACTAAATTTTTCGTTCTGCAACCCGGTATGGAACAAAAAGCTTTGCACCATCAAGTGGTTTGATCGGAGAAACGTATCGCTCCGGAGCACACAGTTAGATAACTCGCTTGCGGGCAGAAATGCAGACCGACCTCCTATGCCTCGAGGTTTGTCCGAGGCTTTGAGGGATGTGGATTTAGCTCGGGCTGAGGTGGTTATGGCCCAAAATGCTCAATCAAAAGCAGAGGAAGAGGCGGAAGAATGGAAGACGAAGGTCCGAGACTTATGTCACGCCAAAAGACAACTTCAAGAATCTTGCCTGCAGGCGGAGCGCCTGTCCGCCCAGCGAGAGACCGATCTGACTGAGGCCAAGGATCAAATTCAGCGATTGAAGGCTGAGTTCGTAAGGAGCGAGAACAGTGGGCTCAACAGTTGTCAGAAGCTCACATGAAAGAGGAACAACTTATCTCCGAGCTCAACGCGGCCCAAGTGGAGATGGAAGATATGCAAACGAGGGAGGAAGCTCGGTTCGCGAAGCGCCATCAGGCCTTCCTTTCTTCGCCCGCCTTTTACCATTTGGTCGCCTTAAGGGCTGGCAAAATAATAGAGTATGATTTTGATGGTGTAATTCTCCAATTCATGAGGTTGAGCCTTATTGCTCGGGATGCCGACCTCAGTTTCCTAGATTTAAAGGCCGTATAGAATGCTTTACCTGAGGTCGTCCGACAAAATTTTCCTATTTCTGAAGGGGTTACTGAACCTGAAGCTCTTGCGGTTTCAGTGAGTCAGGCATCTTTTGAACTACCCACTTATCGGAGTCTACTGACCCTCCGGTTACCAAAGGTCTGGAGTCGGCTGCCAAGGTCTAGTGAACCTCGGCCTCTATCTCTGCGTTACTCTCTGGATTTTTTGTGTTTTGCATGGTGTTTAATGATTTTCTTGTCTTGTATTTGGTTAAGTTCTTATCTTTTATCTGGTGTGTCGTGCTGAGAAGCGCTTACATTCGCACATAAATAACATATCTTGGATATGCTGGTGTCTGAAGTGCATATTAGTTGATTTTATGGAGGTGAGATCCTCACTATTTCAAAAATCCATAGTACTTTTGGATTTGGCGAGGCCAACATTATTTTGAGTTTCGGCTCCGAAGCTTTAGGATGCAGACCCAGAAACCTCTCATTTTTTGATGACCCTTGGGAAATCATTTCCCGAGCTACGCACAACCACAACTGGCCGATACAATTCACGGGTCGATACCTCGCAAGCTCGTCCTTCGAGGTCAACGTCAGCGCCTCTTTTTGCCCGTGACCCTTTAACACTTACCTGACAGGACGCGAGGAGGTGTCGGTGTTACCAACTTTTCTCGTTTGTATTCTCCAGCTATGTCTGTGTCAGGTCGCGTAGGTCAGCTTTTTAGGGACGGAGGGTCGTACACTCCTCGTTCTTTGTGCCTCTCTTGTCTTGCTGGTTTTAATCGGCGTTGAGGGCGGTGTGATCGGATGGTGTTAGTTTCCTCATCCGGAGTATATTAGGTGAGGCTATCTGTCTTCCCTGTCATCTACATTCTATTCCGATTTGGGATTTTGGCTCCCCCTTAGATCTAATGGACGACACCATCGAGGAGCACCTACAACGACTTAGGGAGAAGGAGGACAAGCCAAACATAAGTCAAGGCTTTGGGCTCTACGGGCGGTCATGTATCGTAGCCGCGGTTGCGAGAATTGAGAAGGAGCGGGATGAAGCAAACCTCGAAACAAGCGAATAAAGCTGAAGCCGTCAAGAGAGTGCGTAAGCTCGAGAGAGACATTGCTGGGGCTTCTGAGCAAACTCAGAAGTACCAAGAAGAACTGACCGGCGCCGTCCAAGAGGTGGAGCGACTCAAGAAGGAATACCATGATGGCTTAAGGAAGCTGTATGCGTTGGAGGATGAAATGATATCCGCCAATCCAGCTCATGCTTCGTCATCTGGCCACGGCTCGACCAAGCTGACTAAGATGGTGACTGATAGGATAGTTGTTGCCTCTATTCCCTTAGTTGTATTTAATCGGGGGTATTTTGTCTTTTAAACTTGATCTGCATTGGACACTTGGTGTAATGTATGAACCCTTGGGGATCTTGAGTCTAATTGTGTTTTATTTGGCTAGAGGATATCGTGAGGTTAGGTCTTGGGTGCGGAGTTCGGGGGTTAACCTATCGTAAGGTTAAGGCATTGAGCACAAAGCTCGGAGTCCCCCCCGGCCCATTGTAAGGCTTATGTTGGCAAGCACGGAGCTCGGGAGTTCCTAGCCTGTCGTAAGGTTAAGTCATCGAGCACGGAGCTCGGAGTCTTTCGCCTGTCGTAAGGCTTAGTCATCGAACATGGAGCTTGGAGTTCCTGCCTATCGTAAGGCTAATTCATCGAGCGCGGAGCTCGGAGTTCTTGCCTGTCGTAAGGCTAAGTCATCGAGCACAGAGCTCGGAGTTCCGGCCTGTCATAAGGCTTAGTCATCGAGCACGAAGCTCGAAGTTTCTGCATGTCGTAAGGCTTAGTTGGCGAGTACAGAGCTCGAGAATCCAGCCTGTCGTAAGGCTAATTCATCGAGCATGAAGCTCGAAGTTCCTGCCTGTCGTAAGGCTTAGTCGGCAAGCACGGAGCTCGGGAGTCCGGCCTGTCGTAAGGC
>NW_027433530.1:0-2705 GCF_044706935.1 Curcuma longa
TACCAAATGAAATAATAAAAATAAAACTCAAAGTGTGTCAAAGTGGGTTGACACATTCGCGGGTCCACACGAAATGTATCAAATCGAGAATTTGATACATCCTTAGAAATCAAAAATTATTGCGTGAATTGTTTGACTCATGCATACTTGCTATGACATGCATCTGCTTTAATTTAAATGCATATAACATGTCATGTCATCATGTTTACTTAACGCTTAATCTAGAACGGTTAGTTAAGGACACATGAATGGTTGATACTTGCCAACATAGTACCAGGGTGGGGCGAGATGATAGTACGTTAGGGAAGCTTGGTCTGGGTAGTCAAGTGGGGTAAGGAGTACCTTGCTTGGTCTGCTTAGTCAAGTGGAACTGACCGAAGCTACCTCGCCACATCCTAGACTAGTTAGACCAAGGTTTCTCAAGAAATTGGTTAAGGTCATAATTTCTTGAATCAGTTTTGTCTTAGAAAGTGGTCGTTGTTCCGATACCCAAGAAGGCCCCTGTGCCTCGCCACTGCCTGGAAACTGATTTTTGAAATGTGGACTTAATCGATTGACGGTTAAACCTGAATCTAACACAAGGTCAAACATTCATTAGAAATTAACCTAAATTTAATAAAGATAAAATTAACAACTCATCTCACATAACCCATAAGGTTACCCTTGTATGCCATGTATTGCAACACTTAGTATGGGTGAGATGATAAGGACAATTAAAGTACAATATTTTGAAAAATATTTTCAAAAATTATTATAAATATTTTTATAAAAACTATTTTTGAAAATTTGATATTTCCTTGAGATTCATGCTTGCTGGGTGTATCTATATTATAAGTTTCAAAACTTATATATTTGAAAATTGGTTGACCAACACATTAGACACAAACCTCTAGGTCAACACTAAGTCAAAACCCTAAGACACATAGGCAGAAAATCCTTGTGGTCAACAAGGATGTCCTAAGAGAGTGTCTAGTTCAGGGGGAGGTCATTCTTGAAAGATCTTATTTTTAAGACCTCTTAAAACTAAAAATGAAAAAAAATTATTTAAAAATTATTTTGAAAAATCTTATTTTGAAAAATACTTTATAAATTGTTCTTTTAACTTGGAACAACCCCTAAGACACATAGGGAGATTGCCTTGTAGTCAACAAGGAGCCCTAAGGGAGTGTCAGATTTAGGGGGAGTCCAAACTTAAAAGTTCAATTAAAAATTATATTTTAAAAAAAATCTTAAGTTATTTGCTCTGGCTGATTTAGATTAACCTCTAAGACACTTAGGGAGTTTGCCTTGTGGCTAACAAGGAGCCCTATGGAAGTGTCAGATTTAGGGGGAGATCCAAATCGAAAGAGTAAAATTAATTTAAAAATTATTTTTCCTAAAATTATTTTCAAAATTATTATACATTATCTTTTTATTTTGGGTCAAACCCTAAGACACACAGGGAAGTTGCTTTGTGGTTAACAAAGAACCCTGAGGACGTGTCTGGTTCAGGGGGAGACTCTGAATTAAAAAGATAATAACTAGTTTTTCAAAAACCTACCTATTTTGAAAACACTCTTACAAAATTATTTGAAAATATCTTGAAAAATAATATTTCAAAAATTATTATTATACATTATTCTTTTGATTTAGGATCAAACCCTAAGACACACGGGGGAGTTTGCTTTGTGGTTAACAAAGGGCCCTGAGGACGTGTCTAGTTAAGGGGGAGATTCTAATTTAAAAAGGATAATAAATAGTTTTTCAAAAACTATCTATTTTAAAAATACTTTTAATGAAAATTATTTCAAAATTATTCAAAACTTATTATCCATTATTCTTTTAATTTGAGTCAAACCCTTAGACACACAGGGAGATTGCTTTGTGGTTAACAAAGGACCCTGAGGATGTGTCAGATTAAGGGGGAGATTCTGATATAAAAGAATAATGACTAGTTTTTCAAAACTTATCTATTTTTAAAACACTTATTTTGAAAATTCTTTTGAAAAACTATTTTGAACAAACCTTTCAAAACTCAAGTTTGAAAACTATTTCAAAAATCTACTACAAAATTTATGTTTGCAAAAATATTTCAAAACTCACTTGAAAATCACCCTGAAAAATAATTTTTTACAATCTACTATGGTCTTTCAAGAATTATCAAGACTTAGACGTGACCATAGGGATACCATTATTGTTGGTGCAAGAGAGAATGGACTTATAAATGTTAAATCTTTTTGATGTGTGAAAAGGGGGAGAAGGGACCTTAAGTTAATAATATAGATTTCTCCCAGAAAATTAAACCCTGACCTATATTAACTTAAGAAATTGTCAAACATCAAAAAGGGGGAGATTGTTGGTGCAAGATGCACTAAGATCTTGCCTAGAGTTTCGATGTTTGACAATACACCTAAGTCTGGTCAGTTTGACCAAGGGTTGACCCAAACAGGATCTGATGTTTGGATGTGTGGAAGTGAGTGAAGTCTAGTCAGACGACTAGCGAGAAGACCTAGTCGGTTAGACTAGGCAGTGGAAGTCCTAATCTGGAAGATTGGGCAAGGGAAGTCCTGGTGAGTGAAGCTGGGCAAGGGAAAGTCCTAGTTGTAGGCTAGGCAAAGGGAAGTCCTGGTTTGGAGGATCAGGCGGAAGTCTTGGCAGAGTCGAAGCACTAGGTGAAGTCTGGGCTGGTCTAGGTGACCGAGTCGCAGCAGAAGTCTGGGCTGGTC
>NW_027433531.1:0-7937 GCF_044706935.1 Curcuma longa
TTCCCATCAGGGGGGAGTTCAAGCAGAGTAGTCTGGAATTGAAGCTCCGAGCCGGACTCTAGATCAGAGTAGGAGTTTGGGTCCCAATCAGAATTAAGGATCAGGCATCAAATCAGGATGTAAGGTCAAGTCAACCTTCAGTCTGACGTGTCATCTACTCGGACCAGATTTTGACTTTCCGAGCCGGGTCTGGCCGACCCATAACAAAAAGGTTTCCACTACGGAAAATTTTTCATAATTGTTTATATCCATCCTCCCAAGTAAACAAGGGGTTAGTTCATGCCTGCAGGAGAATACAATTATTTGACGAGGAGCTCAAGAATTAGATTTTGAGCAACGGATAGTGCATGCCAAAATCTATGTTGATGGAGCTGATCTTTGCTTACAACAACAATTAGGCACAAGCATTTGATTAATAACACAAGAGAAAAAAAAGAGAATAAATCTCTAATGGAATTACTGAATTCATCATACACTTCTTAGTCGATTCACCAGTTACAAGTTAGAACTTAAACTTAAACATATTAAAAGTTTGATTAATACTTATCAAATCAAATCTAAATCCCTTTAAACTTATAAAAATGTTTATTATCATGAATAAAGCATTTTTAATTAATTAATATTAACTATTAGCCATCAAATATTGATAGGAAATGATCTACTTGGCTCTGCCCTAGTTCATGATCAGCTCCTTCACCAAACTCCACCATCACACTCCAAGAACCTGATTCATTAATATTATTAATATTATTATTATCATTATGCTTAAGAAACTTTGATGATAATTATGAGGAGGAGGCGGCGGCGGCGGCGGCAGAGAGGGAGGACATCAACAACTTATCCAAGACCTTCCAATCTATTAATTGCTTGCTGCCATTAACAATGGTGTTGTCTTCAACATCGGTGATCTCGTTGAGGCAGTGCTTGGTGGATAACTTACTTGGGCTCTCCGAATGTGAGTTATAATTGTTAACACCACAATAGTCACTAGAGGCGGCTTGTTGAGAAGATATGTAGGTGTTGATTGGAAGAGTTTCAGGAGGATACTGTGAGTAGAGGTCGTCGAGGGTGGTGGTGCAAGAAGGGTTGAAGCAAATAATTGGCCTTTGGCTGCTAGGGTTTGGTTTTTGGAATGCTATGCAGACAATCCAGCCTTCTTCCTGCATGTAAATTAAATTCAAATTTCATATTCAGTATAAAGTTCTATCCATACACTTATCTTTGAAAGAGGAAAAACTACATCTGAATTGGACTTTTCTTCATCGGCTAGCTAGCTTACTTGAGGAGGTCCATGCTCAGTGGTTTGAAGCCTATACTCGTGCATGATCCAGCCACTCTTCCTTCCATATATACGGAGCTCTTCCTTTGTAAAACACAAGCGTCTTCCTCATCCCTATAATTTTGGAATTCGAAAGCACCGGCTTGTCTCTCCCTGTCGCCTTCTAGAACTCGACAGCAGTGGCTCCATTCATTCGAGTGCCACTTGGGTACTTCCTATCTTAATTTGTAACTGAAGAAGTACCAGTCACTTTGCTCCTCATCACTATGTTTGCACCTATCTATAAATTAAACCAAAGGAAAAAAACATTACTTCATTGTACTTGTAGGGATGTTAAAATTTTTCAATACACCAATAAATTATAGAAAAAAAATACTAAGACCTCTTTTATTGACACTAGCTAACATTAAGATATCTGTGCTGACCTTGGAGATCCCATGGTTCAATTCGGTAGCTAGAGATCAACATCGTGAATGACATCGAGATCGATCCCCTTGGCATGCGACCTTTCTCGCGAGATAATACCCGCCTAGTTCTTCCTCGGTGGGGTAGAATCTAAAGCCTGGTAGAACACAAGATTCCACCTCCTCCATGGCCATTGACTCCCCTGCAAAACCTTACAGTACCTTGAAAATTACTTACAAACATAGATAGGATTTGGGAACTAGAAAGAGAGCGAGACCAAGAAAACTTTGGGCTCACAACAAAAAGATATATCAACAAATTAAATAATGAAATTATTGGACCACACGCCACATATATGGAGACCAACTTGATATGACATGCAGTTATTTAGTTTAATTTACAATAAAAATATATATATATATATATATATATATATATATATATATATATATATATATATATTGCTAAACTATGTTTTTTATTCCTGTTTGTCATAAAATAGGAAGGAAAGAATTGTAGACTGAAGGATTGAGTTAAACGCTAGTTGGGGATGAATAGCACTTAAGTGTTTTTTTTTTCATTTTTCAAAAATTTGAGCGTTCGATTAATCAGATTAGCTGTAGCGGAAGACTTAGTAAAGTAAAAACAAGAACAAGAACAAGAACAAGAACAACAAGTTTTTTTTATTTTGTTCATAGTCAAAGGCTGCTACTCCAAGACCTATGATCTATAATCGTTTTCGTACGGGCAATCCACTAATTAACTTGTTTCCTTACGGAAAAAAATTGTAACAAATTATAAAAATATCGCGATAAAATAAAACTTTTTATTGGATTACTAATTTAAATATAAGATTCGTTACCCAACACACCAGAGCTTTGTAGATCTTCGTTCTAGTGCGAATCCGATGTTACGACGGTTTGAATAGACGCTGTTGCTCGCTCAGGACGTCGCTGGCTCAACAAGATTTGATCATGGAAGTATGAAAGTTGATGTGCGAAGCCTCTGGTCAAAGTTGTTTTTATAACCCACTCAAGTCGACTGAAATGCATCTTAGGTTGACCCCACATAGACCGCGATCCTCTTTCTCCACAGTTGACTTCGCCTTCAGGTCAACTGGAATCCTTACTCAGGTCGACTTGAATTTGACTTGGAGGGGTGTCGATAGACTTTGACTTCCGCTGCGCTTATCCGAGCCCAGGTCGACTGGAATCCACGTTTCGGTCGACTTGACCGTCTAATCGACTCGAACCTTGGCTTAAGTCGTCCGGAGTCAAAGACTTCAACTTCCTAATGTACAAGACAAGTTAATTCCAAATATAAAAAATGCAGATCGAAAAGTCAGTTCTCTGAACTGATTTTGGTCTTAACTTCAGGTTTCCAGTGAAACCTTGGGTTAGACCTGACGCCTACAGTTCCTCTTCGAGAACGCGTCCTGATCCACTCCTCTTCGAAGAATTTACCTGACTGCCAACCAAGTCCTCTAGACTTATTAGACTTTCCTGCTCAGCTTTGTCCTTGGCCCTTAGGAATTTGCTGGTGCGACTCGGTCCTCCAGACCACCCAGACTGCACCAATCCTCTAGTTCTCCTGATCGTACTCGATTATACTTTGGCCATGATTCTCGGAGGACACTGCATGGGCTTGTACCTGGTGCACTTGACCTGCTAAGTCTTCCGCTTGATCCTCCAGATCAGGACTTGTCCTTGCTTAACCTACAACTAGGACTTTGTCTTTTGCCTAGCCTCAACTAGGACTTTACCTGTGCTCCCTGCACACTAGATCAACATATCAGTCCAATAACACACTTAACTTGAACCTGGTGCAATTATCAAAACTAAGGTTTGATCATCTAGTACTTCTTGTACCAATAATCTCCCCCTTTTTGATTATGACAACTCAAGTTTCAAGTTAAGTAAAAATAATACTAACTTATAACAGAAAATTAACTTATAAACAAAACGAAGTTTATAAACATGTTATGCATGAAGTGTAATAAGTGTAACCTTAACTCCCTCTACTTTCAGGGCTCCCTCTGAATTTGTACTTAGTTAAAAACAAACAATAATTTTTAAAAAATTATTTTTCAGTTCTCTCCCCCTGAACTTGATATTCCTCAGTTTTAATCAAAAAAATTTTTTAAAAATTTTGAATACTTTTTGAAAAAAAATTGAATACTTGAAAATATTTTACCTTAAAAAATTTAAGGCAAAAAAAACTTAAAATTTTTTGAAAACTCTTGAAATTCATCATTTCTCCCCCTTTAACATAATCAAAAGTAATACCTTCAGGGTTTGAGTCCAAACATTTTAATAAATAAAATAGATAGATAAAAAAATATTATCAGTGAGATGAGTATCTAACTTGGATTTTAGTTAACTACTAGAAAGTAGTAGCTTGACCCAGTTAGCCAAGTATAAGTGTATTATTCCATTAAACTTTAGGCTTAGGAACACTTAACTTGATCAATATATTTTAAAGCCCAAATAAGATTTGATGCACTGATTAAGCATCTTGTATTTAGGCTAGAATCCTATACATTTCACACTAGTCTATGTTTCACAAACACAAGCAAGGTTTCTAGTGTGCTTTGTGAAATGCTCCACCTAGATCTATAGGTATATACTTTCTAGGGGATTGATTCTAGTCTAAGGCTAAAACATTCATTCCTTACTTTTGAAAACAAAAGAAAAAGGTTAAAAATAGATTTTTCAAAATAAAAGAATAAACTTTTTGAAAACTTTTGAAAAACTATTTTATAATAGATTTGAAAATCAAAGATGTGAATTTTAAAATTTATATTTTTCTAGTACTCTACCAAGCAAAGTTAGAGTAAAATTGTATATAGATATTGAACTGTAAAAACTGAACTATGTAGAAGTAAAAAACTGTACAAGCTAGTCCAGTATCCAATATGTCCATAAGTCTAATAGGTCCAAATCAATAAGTCTAATAAGTCCAAATAAAACATCTACTAAGGTGGTGGTGGTGGTGGATGCCCCCATGCTCTAACCATCTCCAACAACTCTGATATGCTCGCATCCTTACTGTCCAACCGACCGATCATCGTCTTCTAGAAGCTCTGTAAAGACTCCTCTAGTCGGGTCAACCTCTAGTTAGTCGTAAGTGGAAGTGGAGGTGTCGGTAGTCCAAGCAGCTCCTCTAACTCTACCTCGATATTTATGTCCTCGGTTGCTGGCTGGGGCTGGGGCTAGGGCTAAGGGTGAGGCTGAGGTTGTCGCCTCCAGGATAGTACCCCATCGTCATCTATATGGACACCACCTAATGAAAGGTTTCTAGACCCTATCATATCAAAGTGTGTAGGCAGTAGCACAGGAAAATGCACTGGGAGGGACTGCCACCACGATGAGCAGCTCGCTGCCCACGGAGCTGAAGAGTGTCCACGGAGCGTGCCCACGAAGCGAGCCCACGGAGTACACGTTCTGCACTCCGTGGGGCGCGATCTCTCCTGATCGCTCTCTATAAAAGGGAATGGACCCCTGTGTGGGAGAGCCATCGGTGAATGCGTCCAAGCAAAGTGTGAGAAAAGGAGAAGAGAGACTGCCGGAGAGACTGCTGGAGAAGTGGAGAACACCAAAGGGCAAGGATTTGGTTTGTGACTTCGTGAGGGGTCTTCCGTCCGTGATCACTCCTCCGACAGAAGCAGTTCCAGCCGCTGGAGTCGAGGTACGCAACAGCCGGAGTCGAGGCACGCAACAACAGGTAAATTCTACATTGGTATCAGAGCTTGTAGTAGAACAAATTACCTGTTCTGTTTCGGTCAATTTCTCTGTTCGCTCCTATTTCTGCCGACGTCGCAAGCGGCGGCGTAGGTGCTGCTCTCCAGCAAGGCCGGTAAGATCGGCGTCGCCAGCCAGGCTGGGCGCCGGTGAGGCTGGCTTGGGCGGCCGGCAGGGACTGGCGCCGTGGGGCTGGTGTCGGCAGAGGCTGGCGACGGCAAGGGGCTGGTGTCGGTGTCTAGGGCACGGACCAGAGAAAAAGAGAAGTGTGCTTCGGCGAAAAAAAATTTTTCGGCATTTTTTTCCCTTTGCACAGTAACATGATTACTTCGTTTAATCATTATAAAAAAAAGGAAAAGAAACAGTGGCAATGCAACTGTGCTTCGTGCACAGTAGCATAGGAAATAATTTTTTTTTTCTTTGTTTTTTTATTAACTGCTGCTAGCCCACTTAAGTTAAAAAAAAACAAGTAATTTTTTTTATTGCTGCTGTTTATATATTTGGGCCATTAGCTATTGGGCTGATTGGGCTTAAATTGAAATTGGGTTTCAAAGTTTCAATTTAATCAGAGTAATTGGGTAAGTGGGCCAGTTTTATAATTGTGCCAGCCCAATGAAAAACCCACACAAAATAAATGTAGAAATATGTGGATACTAGGATTCAATCCCAAGATGCCACAACACCAATGTAATAGGCCAACTATAAGACTACAATTTTATTATGTAATTGAATTGGTTTCATTACATATTGGATAATTGGCTCAGTGTTGGTTAATTGAAATATGAACCCAAGTCCAATTAATGGTAACAGCTCAATTATAATCAGTTAACAAACAACTCTAAATTAAGTCTATAATGTGTCTGGTGATTGATCAAAAAGGATCAGTAAATACAAACTGTTATAAATTGAGAAGGTTTGTCTTTCTTGATTTATTATGTTTGATCTATGCCTGTATAAATTGAATTAAGCTGGTATATGTACTGGTTTGTCAGTTTTGTACTGACTTAATTAATTTCAATTTTTTTTAGATGGCACGGATAATCACCACGATGACTCGTCGCGATGTGATGCGCAATAAGCTGAGGGAAGCTATTCAATTTATTGAATATGACTCGGCTTATGGAGTTGATGGACACATTGGAAGACTAGACAGACTGTTCTGGCGTCTGGAGATGCAGGACTTCCCGATTCTGGATAATTACAGGATTTGGGCTTTGATTCGTTCATTGCCTGAAAACCTGTGTGATTATGCACTTCAGACATGGGGGCGCCATGAGGGGCGTATAAGTTATACCCAGTTGTGTACTGAGTTACTTCACTATGCTGATTGTGAAGAGGATCCAGAGGAAGATCCAGAAGAAGAACCCGAAGAGGATCCTTCTATAGAAGTTTTTTGTGCGGATTCGATACAAGACTCTGTGTCCTGTAATCATCCGAACAGCATCTCGGCTGAAAATGTTGTAGTTCAGCCTAAGAGGATAGGAAATGTTACAATTATTACTGCGCTAGTATTTGTACTAGTGGGAGTAATAATTGCCTATCTAGTTTAGTAGAGTTGTTTTTCTGATTATGAGTAGAATGTTAGAAGTAACATTAAGAGTAGAATTTGTTATATGTACAACATGTTTATGTTAATGATATGTTCATTATATGCTGTTTATTCTACTAGATGCATGATGTTTGTGTTATATACTCTTTGATTAGTTCATTTTGAGTATAAGATAAATTTTAAATGATACGTTCATTTAAATTAAAAGTTGGGATGTATGTAATAAAATAGATCCTTCATCTTCTCCTTTTAGCTTCCAACGGTCGCTGAGTCCACTGCACACTGACCAGCACCACTGATCATCATCCTGCAGCTCAGTCTCCCCCGCTGTCTTTTTACCTGAAAGCTAAGTGCGACAAACTGCCATAATACAAAGCCAAACCTTGACTTACCTGTTCTTCGTTCGAGTTCAAACTTAACCTGCAAACTCAGAAGTGTGTTAGCAAAGCATCAGAGTATCAGACAGAATCAGAAATGAGCAGAAATATCTGAACACGATCATAAAAGTTAATTGATCAGCCCATCGATTAAACTTCGCGATTCTTTTCTCAACAAAGGGCTTAATCGATCAGCTGATCGATTAAGGCATGGTAATCGATCAGCTGATCGATTACCGCTCGTAAATCTCGTTCTTAAGGCTGTTAATCGATCAACCGATCGATTACCCTTGGACATAATCGATTAACAAATCGATTATGGTGTGTTCTGTAATCGACACGTTTTCCAAATCAGCTTACAGAATGTTCTGTAATCGATCCGGTGATCGATTACACTGAGGTAAATTCGATTCCTCACCTGGTTAACTTGTTTCCCACCCAAGCCAACCATATTGGACCATGTATCCAGAGACTAGGCTCCCAAACCTTCTCCGATCATCATCCGGTCCAAGAACGAGCTACCGAGCCCTCTCTGACCTAATCTGGAGAACGAGCTACCGAGCCCTCTCCAACTTCATCCGGAGAAC
>NW_027433532.1:0-20953 GCF_044706935.1 Curcuma longa
AAAATCGAAAAGCGTACAATACGCTATTCACCCCCCCCCCTTCTAGCACGTACATGATCCTACACAACACTTTGCTCCAAAACCCCCAAGAGCCAACGACTTTAAATCTCTACGAAACCCCCTTTTCTAAGGTTGCTTTTGGGTTGATTTTCGCTTGGCAATTGATTCATTACCATCACTAATCAATTAGCACATCAGATTCAACCGTTTAAACCTGCAGAACAACTCTTTTTTTACCTAACTACTCGATTGGTGAGTATACCAATTGATTGTTTACTTCCAGTTGAACTGCTAATCAATTCTGAAGCATTATGTTCGCTATTATAATGCCACCAATCGATTGCTGGAAGCCACAAATAGATTAGCTACAATAACAAAAGTACTCTACTATAAAACCTTAAATCTGATTGATGTAGAAAATCCTAAAATTACTGTAGCAAACCCTAAAGGTACTATAACAAAACCTAAAGTTAATGTAGCAATCCTAATTTTTGAGGTTTAAGGTTTGCAGTGAACCTGGCTATTGTAGTAACCCTAGCTATTATAGAAGAAATCCTAATTATTATAGTAAACCCTAAAAACATGTTAAACCTCAATTTTAGGATTTAGAGTCCATCAGTTGATCGATACATCCAATCAATCAACTAATACTCATATTTCAATCTTACCAACGTTAAATTTTTATCTTGATTAGTATCAGATTGACTTCAACCTATCATGACTTTCATTGCTTAACATCCGATCAACGCATTTGATCAACTTTGATCTGCTAGGACTTCATCGTTGTCTGACATCCAATCAATTTTAACCTGCTGAACTTCCTTATTGCTTAGTATTTGATTAACCTTGACCAGCTAGGACTTCCATCATCACCAAGTGTCCGATTCTCCTTGACCTACTTGAATTTTATTTCTTATGCCAAGTGTTTGATCTTTCATGACCCACTTGAACTTCACTTCTCATATCAAATGTCTAATCCTCAATGACTCACTTGGACTTCCCTTCTCATGTCAATTTCCTATTGGACTTCCAACCGTCAAGTGTCTGATCAATCATAACCCACTTGGACTTCTCGTCTTCGTGTCAACTTCCCATTAGTCTTTTGATCACTAGGTGTCTAGTCAACCATGATCCACTTAGACTTTTTTTGCCTCATGCCAACACCACACTGGGCTTCTTACATTGTCAAGTATCTGATCAACCTTAACCTACTTGATGCCTCACTTTACCACCTATATATTACTCAAAACATCAAAATTCAACTCGAGTCAACTCGAGCTTGATCAACCCGATCAATATTTGATCAGAGGTCGATTGCACCAATAATAATTTTGACCAAAACTACTACTGCAACAAAAGATGGAATCTGCCACCCCAGCGACCCCACACGGTCGGGATCATGACCATCTGTGAAGAAGTAAATCGAAAAGCTGCAGTTGGTCACTACGAGGAAGGGCATTATCTCAGCTTCATTGAGATTCAACTCTTGCCCACTATAACAAGTTTATCCTGTAGTAATCAATTCAATCATGCCTCAGGAGCTTGACCAAAACTACTACAATTATATTAGAACAAATATATTCTCAGATGAAAAATGAGATAGGGCATTGTATTTTAAAAAATTGGGGTGCCCTTTTGTTGATAACAAAAGGAAGGGGCTTTCCTCTTGATTTTTAGCCAAATAAATTTCCTGAAGTGAATTAAGCTAGAAGATCATCTAAATACCTTAATTCAGTTGATCTTTTAGCTAAAACGAAAGCTTATAGCATCTTAATAACTAAATTTGAGTTAAAATTCCTGACGATAATTTAGAAGAGCTCTCTAATAACATCTTAGATGCGTCCCTTAACGATACAATTTTAGGAGAACCTCGATCTTTAGAGATCAATCAACCTACTACTGACTACGACTTAAGTTCACGAAACACAACACATTCATGCTATTCATAAAAACCAAAACAAGAAACTAAACGAAATAAGTATCATAAACTAATAATAGACTTAAAAATTTATAAATCATTGAAATGACTTCTTCCATAGTTACTAACTTTGATGCTGATTAATTAGCTAAGTTAAAATGATGAATTTAATTTCTTTATTTGCTTCTATCTACTAAAATGAGAGTTTCTCTAATACTAGAAATAAAATTGTATTGATTAATGTTTCGAGAGAAAGAATATTTTTTATATTACATTAATGAATTTTAATTTTCTCATAATATTTTGTGTAAAGACATGCATATCTTTTATATATACTTTATTTAGCTATGTTATTAATTAAGATGGTTTATTATAATATTCATTTATATATATTTTTTTAATTTATTTAAATTGAATAATATTGTCTATGTTAGAAAAAATTTAAGCATGAATTCATCCTCACCATTACAATTAATTTTCAAGCCCTATGATTTCAATGATAGTCTAGACCAGATTAAAGAGGTGTAGAGGTATAGAAATAGAGAGGTATAGAAATGGAGGACGAGTAGGAGAGGATGAATGTGGTACCCTGATATACATAGTCGCTCCCCCTTAACTTAAACACACATCTTTTAAAAAATTTTATATTTTCTTAACATTCAAGGGAAAAAGACGATTAAAAAGGAATTACACAAAGATAAAGTGTAAAAAAGAAAAATAAAAAACATCTATTCATGTCTATTAGAATAGACATTCAAAGAAGAAATAATGAGAAAGACAAAGTTAATAAAGTATTATTCCTTATCACTTCCTTAGAGTCTAGTTCAAACAAAGTAGTTGGGATTTTAAATTCTATTTAAAATTATTAAAAATTTCAAAGCTCTATGTAAGCTGTTTAAGCTTTTATAGTCTATTATATTTCTAGTAAAATATTTAGAAAAAATTTAAAAATTATTTAGTTATCAGAAAAAAAAAACAATTAGAATTTTTGTAAGATAATTAAATTTTATTTTACAAACATTAAGTTTTATTGCTTAGTACCATATATCAGAATATTTTTTATTTTAAAACAATTGGTATGATATTTTCTTTTCTGGCTAGAGAGTTTTTTTTTCTGTATATGAGACTTTATTCATTCAAAAAGATGGAAAGATTTTTTTTTTTTATTGTTCCTCTTTTTTAATTTATTTTATTTTATTTTATTTAATTTACCATCTTTTCTGAAAAAACAAAGGCCTTAATAAAAAAGCCAAAAAAAACAAAGAGTAGATCAAATGTCCTTTTGCTTGTCTACTCCAAGAACTAGATTTGCATTTCTTCCAGCACAAACTGCAGAGTCATGCTCAGCACAAAAAGAGGGGCTAAGACTCTGGAGGATGATGCGGCCCCACAATGAGCTGTAGTTCTTGATTCTTCACTAATCTTTTCTTTTTTTGTTGTCGTTGTTTGGAAAAAAGCATGGACCCCACTTGGTCCGACCAGGTGGCTGGCTGGGTGGGGCCTGGTACAGCCAAACACTGAGATGGCACAGGTTGGGTGCCATGCCCCATCCATCCCAATTCTTTTAAACTCAGTTTCCTAAATACAAATGTTGCAAACTAATTCAGCAAGGATTTGTGCCCATCCAGTTGTAGGATTCGGTCGGTTTAAATTATGTTGTTCAGTTAATTAAATCGATCGGACTAGCAGTTCTTGTAAGAAATTATTACATGAGTTCATCAATATCTTATATATTTTCAGTCTTCAGAATCAATATTCCTGTATTATATAGCCTATGCTTTCGAATTTTCAGTAACTTAAATGTTATTTTTAGTGATTGCTTAAACTTCAGAGATGGAATTTCATGAGCTGCCATGACGTAGTATTAAAAGATTGGATTGGATTTCAAAAAGGAAAGAAATACTAAAAAAGAGGAAGAAAAAATACGACTGCTGCGTGCACATGACGAGTCTGTATAAAGCCTTACACGACACCGGAGTCGATGCTGGAAGAACAGTAAAAAATATTAAAATCTTTGGACAGATTTGATTAACACAGACAAAGCAAGTAGCTGACTGATGCTATCATCAGTTTGAAGAAGACTCCCATGCTTGATTATGCACGCCATTATTTCTCCCATGCTTACAGCAAACAAAGGATCATTCTCATTCGGATGCCATGGATACAAACTTACAGTAACACAAATTCATGGATTCTGAAATTAAGCCAAGGAATGAATCATTTGATCCTTCTGACACAAGAAACACAGAGAGGTTTATTATAAGCAGACCAAGTAGTAAAATAGAACCAGGGAATGAATCAATAAATACATCTGCAGGAAGTAACAAACAAATAGTATTCAAATGTACAAACGATCAGATAAAGGAACACAAGGTAAGATTCATTTACATAAAATGCAAGATGACAAAAAGAATATAACAACCATCTTACGGTGGCATCGAAAGCTTAATCTGATTCAATAAAAAAGCAATACATAGCAACAGTTATAAAAGAAAGAACCAACTCGGAAAAACTGCATGGATCCTTCCTAATGAATACTGCAAACAGGAAGAAGAATAGGATACATATGAACAAGTTTGCTAATTGAAGAAGCCATAAACTAGAAACAAACAAAGATGGTCGAGGATACTGCTGCGAGCTTGCAACAATCCATTTATATGTGGAAATAAGGAATGAGCAGGAGGTAGATTGTTTTGTCTCAAAAGTTTATGATGAGTCAAACCATATTGCAGGAAACAGTTTAGAAACAAATGTACACACCATTTACAATGATATTGAAGGTAGCATAAGTTTCTAACTACAGCAGCAACCCATAATTAAACAAATATAATGCCACTCCCATAATCAAACCAATAACACACCAACAACAAAGGAGAAAAAAAAAACTTTTATCAACCAAAGGACCCACATCTTCCTAGTTCTTCCTTTTTATTTCTTTGATTTAAACAAATGGAATGAAGGGCGGATGGCAGATGAGTTATCTATGTGGATTCGACGGAACTTGTGGTCTTGAATCTGTAGAGGAGCTTCTTTTTCTTGGATGTCAGGTTTTCAATGTTAAGAAGCACTTTTCCTGGTTCACCAATCTTGAAAGAGGTTTTGATTACAGGCTCATCTGTGGCAATGAGCTTCCTATTCTTTTCCACGATCACTGTGTATCCTCCCTCTGTGCTAGGAACGAACTCGGCACCATAATTGACTTCCCAACCCAAGACACGGAGTTCCCATAACAAAACAGTTGCCTGCCAAAAATAGCATGATTGATCCAAACTTCAAGCAATGATTTTTATGTGAAAAATATAACGCCAAACTAGTTCTTTAATCACTAATGATCACTGGATATCTTGAAAACAAGTAATAATAAACAAAAATGGAAAAAAGATTAAGCCACAACCTCAGTGGTTGGTATTTCAATGGATTGCTTGGAAGAGGGCTTGATGGTAACCTCAGTGACAGCATCAGCAGTAGTGAAATCTGGATCGTTTTCCTTGCTCAGCCCTCCAAATGCAACTGGAACTTGTTCAGGTGCTATGTATCTGCACCAACAACATGAACGCATAACAAATTAGATAGATTTTGATCAGATATCGAAGGGAACTTCATGGATCTTCACACACTTGAATAGAGTATCTGCTGATCTAGAAGGCCCTGCGAAGACAAACTTGCTCTTGGTCCTCTGGGTTAAGAAGGGACTCAACATCCTGTTAAAGGCTAGATACCACCATGGAACATTGATGAAAATCTGAAATGACAAAGATGTCAAACGTCAAACTTGATGAAGAGTTCCTTGCTTCATTTAACTATCAAATGTTTCATTGATGAATAATAATCCATCTTACTGAATGAAAAACTTAGCATGATGAATTATTGTTCATCCGAATGGTCAAATCTTAGCATAGTAACTTCTTCAATCATTAGTTCGAATCAAAATTCCAGAACGTTTGTGTGGAGGGAATTTGATTTCTTTCAAATAAAAGCAGACAACCACCAAGATGCAATTTTTTCTTCTTGTTTTTTTTTTTATCATCGTAAGACATAATAAGAGTTGATCTGAAGTTACCTTCTTGGCGATGAACTCAGGGTAGTTGTCCTGCAATAGGGTGACCGCCTTTTTAGTGGCCTGGCGATGCTTCCCGAGTCGCGGTGTGTTCTTGAGATCGGTCACCTGAACCATGGAGGAGATGCCACCAGGAGTAAAGTCCAAGAGCTCTCGGATTCCCTTCTCCAGGTACTGAATCCTCCACTTGAGGAACTTCTGCCTCTTCTCCTCATCGCCAAAGGCCTTCTCGTAGAGCTCCTTATCTTGGAACTCCCCGTAGACGTTGTAGCACACCGGGTGGCCCTCCTTGTCAACGCCGCGCATAAATACGGCCTTCTCCAGCTCCGGAAGACCGAGATCCTCTTCGAGGAGGGCCTCGATGTCGAATTGTTTCCTCCAGATGACAGCGTTCTTAAGCATCGTCAGAGCGTCGTTCACCTTAAACTCGCGGGCACGGAGGAATTTGAGGAGGACGCTCTCGCTCTTCTCGTCGCCGAGAAGAGGAACACCCCAGATGAAGACCTCCTCCGGAGGCTCAGCCAGTGGTGGAGCAGGGGTCTCAGATGGTGGCTGCTTAGCTGCATCGTCCGCCTCTGGAGTGACCTCCGGAGCAGGGGTCTCAGCAGGGATCTCCAGAGGAGCAGGGACGACGGCGATGACCGTCTCTTCGATGGCTTCGACGGTCTTCGCACCATCATCCTCGGCCGCAACAGCCTTTTCCTCGACAAGCACCGGTGGCGTAGGTAGAGGTTCCTCCTTTACCGGTGGAGCAGGCTCCTCGACCTCCGACTTCGGAGGCTCCTTTGCAACTTCCTCTGGCTTCGGAGGTTCCTCGACAAGCGCCTCTGGCGGCGGAGCCTGAGCGTCCGTCTCTGCTGTCTTTGGGGGCTCCTCCAGATCAGGCTTGGTATCCTCTTTCGCAGTAGAGGAGGAATCTTCAGGCTTAGGCTCCTCCACCTTGGCAGGAAGGGGAGGGGGAGGAGGCGGAGGGACAAACTCACCGTTGGCGAGGGCGGCCTGGACGAGCAGCTTGAGCTCATCAAGTGCCTTATTCTCAGGATCGATCGCTTCAGAGACGACGTTGGTCTCAGCAGGGGCTTCCCCCTCTGCTACCTCGGGCTGCTTCTCCTTAGCCTCGGATGCGGCCTCCTCGATCACATACTCGGCGAGCTTCTTGGGCTCCTCCTCCGTGGCAGCGGCATCAGGGGCAGGTATAGGTGCCTTCTCATCGGAAGGGGCCTCCGGGACGACGACCTCGGCGGCGGGGGAAGCGGCGGGTGCTTTACTTTGGGCTTCTTCCGCCATGGCGATGCGTGTATGAGAGAGACGTGGGCGGAGAAAGCGAGCTGAAGGTAGAAATGAATAAATAGATTCGAAGGAGATAATTAACAAAAAAGAAAAGAAAAGAAAAAAAAGTCCAGCTCATTTTTAAATAAAGAATTCTAAAAATTAAAAAGTATTATATATCTAATTGTAATTTTACTAATCTAATATGAGTGAGCAGCTTTGGTATTTAACTTTGGTCAGAAGTCAAGGTACAATTATTTTGAGGGTATTTTTTTTTCTATCCAAAGAATTTTATTATATATATCTTTAAAATAATTGTTGTATTCTTACCAGCCAGCCTAAAAAACTTATAACAATCTCAATTAAAACTATTAAATAAATTATTTTAAAACTATAAAAAATATTTTAAAAAATAATATAGTCAAGTCATATAGATTTATTCTAAATTTTAATAATCTGATAAATTATAAATTAATATCAATTAAAAATATAAATAATTTTTTTACAAAATAATAATATAAATTAAAGCGACGCATAAAGGAAAAAATAGTAAATAAAAAATATGAAATTTAGTAAAAAGAAATAGTATATAGTATTTGTGGAAATATATAATTTCATATATATTTTGCAAGGGGAAAACTAAAAAAACATCACAAATTTTATAAATTATCAAAAGATGCTCCTCTAAAAAAAAATCAAAAGGGCGCTCTTTCAATAATTTTATCTCGAAAATCCTCCTTGATCTAGTGATATTGTATCAACTATCAATAGCTGCTATAACGTGTAAAAACTACTCAGTAACTATTACAACGTATTTAAGATTTAGGATTAAAGTTGCCACTGTGGAGCTAAGTGCTACTACAATGTGTAGAAGTTATCAATCACTACTATAACGTATTTGAAGTAAATTTAGGATTTAAGATTAAGAGTTTACATCGTATAAA
The DNA here is from genome assembly GCF_044706935.1 of Curcuma longa. Taxonomy (NCBI): domain Eukaryota; kingdom Viridiplantae; phylum Streptophyta; class Magnoliopsida; order Zingiberales; family Zingiberaceae; genus Curcuma; species Curcuma longa. The sequence continues at coordinate 8,189 of NW_027433532.1, forward strand.
AGCTATCAAGTAGTTGCTATAACGTATAGAAGCTACCCAGTAACTGTTATAATATATTTAGAATGTAAGTTTTAAGATTTCTTAACACTATTATATCAAAATATTATTACCAACCTATTTAAAATTATTTAAATTTTATAAAAACTACTTTTAAAATAGTTGTAAAATCTATTATGTAGTTGTTACAACTATAAACCCTAAACTCACCCTAAACACGTTGTAGCAGGTACTTGATATCTTATACACGATATAAACTTTAAACTCTAAATCCTAAACTCACCTAAACATATTATAGCAGATACTCGATAACTTTTACACGTGGTATTAGTTACTAGTAGCTGCTATAACAATGCTAGGTCAAGAGATATTTCCGAAATAAAATCGCTCATGCGGTGCCCTTTTTTTTTTTTAAAAAAAAAAAAAAAGAGATGCGCATTTGATGCTCCTTATAAATTGGGACGTCTTTTTTATTTTTGGCCCAATTTTGAAGTCATTTTGGTAAATTGAAGTAGAATAATCCACCTATACATATAAATTTAATAGTTTTGATCAAAATTATTGATAAAAATTATTACATAATCAAAATTGTTATATGAATCTATTTTAATGTGCATTAGGTAGATTGAGCAATTAGTCTAATTTTTTAGGTAGACGAACAGAAGTAATAGGTTGTTTAAAAGTATCTATAAATAGTATTCACTGAGTAGGGTATATTTTTGATAATCTAAAAAATATTCATTTAAAAATCATAGAAAAAAAGAGCTCTTCAATTTTACTTCCTAATTAAGAGCATAGTACATTTAATTGTGATCTTATTTTAATTACTAAAAAATTATCAAAAACATCATTTTTTTTTACTGAGCATTGTGAACACAATAATATGTCATATTATCATTTTAATTATTCAAAATATCACCAAAGAGTTTTAGTTAAAATATTTTGAAGGCTTTCTAGTTGTTAAAAATCAAAAGGCAATAGCATACATGGATTTCTAAGATCATGAATATAATAATAGTCTCTTACTCATTTTGACCATTGAAAAAGTCATTAAGGTGTTTTAACTAATCAAAACTAAATAAGAGTACGGATGAACTATTTGGACTACTGTGAATTGTCATTTTGAATTCTTAGAAAGGTCATCAAAGTTGACAAAAACACTTTAATGACTTTTCTATATATACAAGAATTTATATATTGATAGTCTTTTATTAATGGTCAAAATGATATGAGACTACATTTTACTTTTTAATTTTGATTGCCAGAACAATTAACAAAGTATGTTAGTTAAAATATTTTTATCGTCTTTTAGTTGTTATAGTACTAATATAAGATTATTATTATGTTCATGATACTCTTAAACCACTACTACTGTATTACCTTTCTAATAATTAAAATGATAATATGAGATCATCTTATTCATGCCTTTAATTTTTTATTTTGATCCCCCAAAATTATCAAAAATATTTTAGTCATAATCTTTTAATATCCAAAATAATAAAATAACATTACCGTTGGATTTATCTTAATTCTAGAATCCGACTTTAATTTTAACCTGATGAATTTCACCACTAAATGATTATTAAAATATTTTAAAAAATTTTAAAGACATTTAAACAAATGCACAGAATAAGATACTCTTTAATAAATTTTAAATTGAAAATATATTTTGATAAATATCATATCTCAAATGTCATTGTAATTTTTAAAGGCCCAATTTTAATATTGTTTATAAAAAATGAAACTAGCCCTAATATTCTTGTATAAGAAAGAATAAAAGTAGGAGTTTTTTTTTTTTTGATAGATGGCTCATGTGAATGGTTTAAAATGTTCTATCTGTATTCCAAGTAGCAAGTAGATAAGTAGTGGATATACATGAGAAAAACATGAAATTGACAATGATTTTATTTTATAGTGTCATTGTCTTTGAATTATTGTAAGCTAAGTTGTGCTAACAAGATATCCAAGTGCCCTTATTGACCCGCAGTAGGTTTTGGATTTATTTATTTATTTTAAAATTTAATCAATGGGCTCAATTTGACTTGTTCATTAAGTTCAAAAGGTAATTTATTTTCATTTTTTTTCAAAAAGTTCCTATAAACATAATTAATGGTGTTAAAGTTCATTTAACCACATTATGAAGCAAAATATACATTTTGAGACTATCTCATTTTTTTATTAGTTATTGTATTCTTGCATTTCTTGCAAATTATCAAGAAAAGAAATTTATTGGGAGAGATATGAGTGCACTAAGGGTCTAGATATTGTTTGGACTAAAAATTAGGGGATTTAGATAATGAAATTTCAAAAGAAAGTAACGATTTTTCTTTTTTCTATACAGATAACGTAATAAATACAAGAGAAAAGTAAAAAAAATAAAAGAACAACTAAAGTGTAGAACAAAAACTTTATGAGCCAATGACTAATTGTCAATTAACTCAAATACAAGTTCAGTCGACTCAAATCAAAGTCAATTAACGTGATTGAATATAACATCAAGATTAATTATCTACCAATAACTAATTTGTTAGTCAACTAAGAACCTTTCCAATAGACAACTCAAACTTTCAATGAACTCTATGGGTTATGATAGAAGCTTATCTTATAATGAATAGTTCTTCAATTGACTTAATTAAGAGAGCATCTTATTTCAAAACAATCAATTTTCTAATTGATTCCATATCATTATTTGATCGAATCATTCCTCCAGTAGACTGAAGCCTAAATAGAATCTTTTTATTTATGAGCAGAATGCTTTCAATCAATTTTTAAGTTGATCTAATACTTCAATCGATTGAATCTATTTGAAGATATTGACTTAACTCGAGCTCAATCTAGATCATCAATTATGACCTAAAACTCATCATTTCTTAGTTGTACAAACCGCTAGATAGATCTTACCTAGAAATAAAACATGATATTACGTACGTTCCCTCATAATCTCTTATAGCTTATATATCTTAAAGTCTTTGATATTATTGGTGTTTCTTTTTCTTGAGTCCATCTCACCAAACCTTTAGTCCTTGGATGCACCAAGTCCTCCAAATTTCTTGCACATTATACTTAAAGGTGCCTTTGAATTCACCTTATTCTTGGTCTCTAAACCATCAAGCTGACAATGATCAACTTGATCACATGAGCACAACTTAATCTGATTGAGTCAATGTTTTTCCTACAACATAAGCAACCTTCGAAGCCTCTAGTTGACTTCAACCTCTTAGTCCAACGACCTTCCAACTTGATCTCAGTAAGTTACAAGCTTTCCGATGCAACTTATTAAACTCTTGCACATTTAACACACATATACAATAATAATCAAGTTTTATTTGTTAGTGCAGGAAGCACTAGTAGATCAAACTTGAGTTTTGATTATGGAACTAGGATTAAGTTAAGTATGTGGTTTGGCTAACTAGGTTGAATTGAGCTTGCAGAAAACAGGTTAAGTCCTAGTACTGCTAGGCATAAAGTCTTGGCAGAGTCAAAGTGCACCAGACAGAAGTCTGGACTTGGTCAGGAGGACCAAGTTGCAGAAGGACTAGACTTGGTCAGGAGGACCAAATTGCAGTAGAAGAATGGACTGATCAGGAGAATCAGTTGCATTCCAAGTCCTGGGGGGCAACGACAGAGCCGAGCAAAAGTCCAACGGGTCAGGAGGACTCGGTTGTCATCAGGTAAATTCTCCCGAGGGAGTGGGTGAGGACGCGTTCCTACGAGGAACAGTAGGCGCCGATCTAACCCAGGATCTCACCGAAAATCTGAAGTTAAGACTCGAAGTTGGTTCGGTGAACCGACTTGATCCTTTACATGTTATATTTGAGCTAACTTATTGTGCAGGAAAGAAAAGCCCAACGAAAGCTAACTCCGGACGAAAAATCTAATTTTTCGGGTCTGGAGTCGACCCAGATGGGCTATGGAGTCGACTCCAGCCAAATCAGCTCGAATCCGGAAGTCAGCGCGTCGAGTTTTCCGCCAGATCAGCCTGGAGTCGACTCAGGTGAGGTTTTAAGTCGACTTAGGGTCAAAATCTTATCGCCGCTGCCGCCACCACGACTGGAGTCGACCCAGAACGTGATCAGAGTCGACTCAGGAGGGATAAGCGACGAAAGCGATCAAGTTTTATCTGCCACGCGTGCTGGAGTCGACCCAGATCTCCATCTGAGTTGACTCAGGTCGGCTGCTATATAAGGAACCCGCGAGCAGCAGCTGATTCATTCCATTCCAACGCTTCCAAACTACGTTCCCGCGACTCCCGAACCTTCCAACTTCGACGTCGGTGTTGTGCCTGCATCAAGCAACTGTTCTTGACACCGAGACGCCGAATTCAACTTCCGGGGAGCGAAAGTTTGGTAACAAACTCTTAATTTGTACTTCAATTCATATTGATATTGTAATCATTTTGTAATCGAATTTTCGATACACTTGTTGCCGGAAAGGGGCAAGTGGTTTAGTGGATTGCCCAACGCAAACGGTCAAGGACCGTGGGCCTTGGAGTAGCAGTGTTGCGCTGTGAACCAAGTAAAAACAAAAAGTGTCCTTTACTTTACTGCATTACTTCTCTGTATTCGTTGTCTTTATTTTCTTCCGTTTTCGCACTCGAGTTTCTATGAAAAATCGAAAAGCGTGCAAACACGCTATTCACCCCCCTCTAGCGTGTTTTCGATCCTACATTATTCTATTAGGCGGAGTTGGCTATATAGATTACTCTACGTTATTAACCTCTATTTCTACTATATCATCATTTATATTTAAATAAATTTTATCTTATTTTATTATTGATAATCAAGTATTCTTTAGCCTTCCTCTTCCTTGTTTGATGTGTATATTTATTATAATTTTACATCACCTAATTGGAGCATCTATTTATTGTCTACATACATTTCTGTACCATCTTAAATGTGTCTCCTAAAGTTTTTCTCAATAGGTACAACTTTGATTTTTCTTTAATATTTTTATTTCTTATATCGTCTATATATCCTTGTATGTCCACACATCCATCTTCACATTCTCATCTTTGTAACTCTTATCTCCTCATGTGCTAAGGTCGTAGTTGTTGGTGTTGGGAGCATCATAGTGAACTCAGTATTTTGATGCATGACTAAGTGTAAAGTTAGATTATTATAAACTGATGTGTTTATGTCAAGTAAAGCACGTTACTTGATAGATGAAAGTCATGGTTGAGAATCAGACAACTTAGCTAAGTCCTAGTGAAGATAGACAAGTGCAAAGTGCTAATTGAGAACCAAACAATCGGAAGTCTTGGTTGGGAACTAAGCAGAAAAGTTCTAGTTAGGAACTAGACAAAACAAGTCCAAGTAGAGGTAGTTGAGAGTTGTGGCTTGGCAAACAAGTCCAAGTGGAGGCAGTTGGAAGATGTGTCTTGGCAAACAAGTCCAAGTGAAGGTAGCTGAGAGTTGTGGCTTGTTTGATCTTCCTCTTCCTTATTTTATGTGCACATTTATCATAGTTTCATATTGCCTAATTAGAGCATCTATTGGTCATTTACATACATATTTGTACAATCTTAAACATGTCTCCTAGAGTTTTTTCATTATAGGTGCAATCTCGACTTTATCTCTAATATTTTTATTTCTTATATTGTCCATTCTTGTGTATTCACACATCTATCTTAACATCTTCATTTCTGTAACTCTCATCTTCTGCTCATGTGCTTGAGTCATAGTCCAACATTCAGCTCTATATAACATAGTAGGTCTAATCACTGTTTTAAAAGTTTTCCTTTTTGTCTTAGATGTACTTTACGATCACAAAGAATATTTGGCACTTTTTTTCCATTTTAACCATCCCATTTGTATTCTATGTAAGATATCTCTCTCAATTTCACCATCCTTTTATTAAAATAATCTTACATATTTAAAAATCTTAGTTATATACAACTTGTCATCTTTGATCTTAATAATTATCTCATTATATCTAATATTATTAAACATAAATTTCATATATTTTGTATTTACTTTACTAAGCATAAACCCTTTTACTTCTAGCATTTTTTGTCATGATTCGAGTTTAGTATTTACTCCTACACAGGGCTCATCTATTAAAACAATATTGCTTGCAAATAACAAGCATCACAGTATCGTATCTTAGATGTGTCCTGTTATGTCCCGGGAGACGATCGTCCGAAAAATTTCGGCAACATCTCTCCTGTAACAATCCAACTGTCTTGAATACATAAAATCGCAGGGCCTACATGGCCACTCAATAATACATTACATGTGTTTATACCACTAAACAACTTGAACAAAAGCTCACACGGCCATAACTACTCCATCACATGCACGTAACATAATAAACTACTACAACCGCATCACCACAACTACAACACATATAAACCATAAAACATCGCAACAAAACAACGATAAAATCTACAAAAACATAAACGACACAACGGACTCATAACAATATCCATGTCCATACATATGAAACATAAACGTAAGATCCAAATTCGTACAACGCGAATGTAAGAGTCAAAATCACCATCCAATGCAATCCGATAACACATACGAAATAAGGGCAAATACACTTGCTGTGAGATGAGGGGGCAGACTGGTAGAACTCCATGCTCCAAGCAATGTCCTTACCTGTTACCTGGGGAGAAAACAAGAGACCCCCTAGGGTTTGGGTAGTGAGTATACAATACTCAGTGGGTATAATCAACAAAGTGCACAACAAAGCAATATATATATATATATATATATATATATATATATATATATATATATATATAAAATAGAACAACAAGATAGCATACAAAATGAATAAACTATATATAATAGCTAGTATCATGTCATACGATCACAGTCATATATCAGCAAGTGTAATAGCTACAATCATGTAACAACAAGTGCAATGATCATGAATGCAGAAGACAACTACCCACGATGTATGCATATATGCAATGCATGATCACTGTCTGCACTCGCCACCCCCAGACACTCACCCAGTGCAATGTACTGAGGCGCATGATAGGAAAAATCACACTCACTCCAACAATAAACCACTACTAATAAGTGGGGAGCGGGCGGGATCAGGAGGGCTATATAGCCAGTCCTGGTTGCACCCAACTTAGAACAACAATTGCTCTCACTCTTATGCCACTATCACACAGCGACAAGTGAGACCAATAACAACAATGATGAACAACATATCTACTACTATTATGTATGTGTTATGATGCTTAGTGCAACAGTTAAGCCTATATCTGATCAGGCATAATCAATAGATCATACAACGGTATCGAACAACAAGGTACTAATTACAGTAAGGTATCAACAATATAGATCAACATCCAGAATACATAATAAGATATGATGTCAGGATCATACAATTGAGATAGCATGATCATCAACAATGTAATTAACAATATAAATAATTAAGTACTTATGAACAATCCTGTGTTGACCAAGCACAGGAATACCCACCTAATGTACACACGTTGATCAAGAACCAATCGTGTGTAACAGAATCAACCGTCAAGGTCCTGCAATTATATTAACAACAATACAATGCTTACTAATATAATACTGTATTAAATTTACGGTAATTAAATCTCATAATTTAATCCAACTAAATCTATCGAAATTCATCCCATATTAGTTGATAAATCCAATTAATGGATTAGCGACTCCCATTCTAATTATTAATGATCAAACCAAGTCTTGACCATTAATTATTAACCTATTCATATCATATGAATCTTGATCGAACTCATATTTGATCGATCTTAACACACCCGAATACATTTTCTTAGTCTCAGATCCGTTCTGATTTTAATCATACCTAACTACCTCAATTCAACCATAACCAACAGATCCAAGAAAACTAAGAAATCTTGATCATCCACAACGACCAACAACAAAATCCTAGATCCAACATAACCCCACAAAATCCTTGAACAACTCAACCAAAATCAAGAACGATGTTGAACAGTAACCTAAGCACAGTTATATCTAATCATCCTACAACAGCCAAAATTGAGCATTTAAACCCTAATAGATCCAACAAAGCCATAACAAGGCTTACCTCAAATCGGAAGACCCTAGATCTAGAACAAGCTTCGGTTCTTCCCCAAATCAAGACTGTCATCCACTCCACCAAAATTCTCAGCAAATCGAAATCTAATTTCATCCAACAGATCTGATCAATTCAACCTTAATCGACAATCCTCACGGATCCAACCAACAACCGAATCCAACAACACAACATCAAATCTCACCTTCGTTTTGAAGCCTAGAACTTGCTCACCGATGAAGGAGGTGGAGACTAGGTCTCCTTGTTGCTCTGCCCCTCTCAAGCGAACCACCAAGTCAGGCGAAGCTGACAGTGCCTCGCGAACCAGAGGAGAGGAGAAAGAAGAGGAGAACGCGATGACTTCTTCTCCTTCGCACGCGCACAACCGAATAGTTCCCTTCTCGCCTCTCCCATGCTTGCGGCGGCTGCGATTTGGTGAGCAAGAGTGGCGGCTGAGCACGAGCAGAGGAAAGATGACTAGGGTGCATGAGAGATGGAAGGCAGTGAACCTAGGGTTTGGCAGCCTCCCCTTTATCCTTCCTCCTCCGTAAATCCTACCGCTAAGATCGTGATTCAACCGACTTTTTTAAGAATTTCTAATGGGTTTCGGGTTTAATCCAAACACAAACCATTAACCCTTTACTGAATTGGGCTTAGATTTTGGGCTAGCTATTTGGGCTTTAGAGCTAGCCCAACTGCCTTAAATTAGGCATATCTTACATGTCCAGTGAGTTCATCGATGATTATCGTTAAAAAATAGAGACTTAGAGTTAATCTTTGATGTAACCCTATTCTTATGAGAAACACTTTGCTTAATACATCCGAAATCTTCACTCTTATTATTACATCCTCATACATTTCCTTAATTAGTTTAATATATGCTATGCTAACATCTCTATTTTCTAGAATTCTCTATATAATCTTTCTTAAGACTTTATCATAAGCTTTTTTGAGACAATGAATATCATATGTAAATCTTGCTTTTGTTCTAGATACTTTTCAATTAGTTGCCTAAATGATGTATAATTTGTGTTGTCGATTTTTCAGGTATAAACCCAAATTGATTTTTGAGCACTGTTGTTTATTTCCTTAATCTTTTTTATATTACTCTTTTTTAAAGTTTTATGGTATGACTCATTAGTTTAATACCCTAATAGTTTTCACAATTTTGTATGTCTTCTTTGTTCTTATATAAGAGAGCCAGAGTATACTTATCATCCATTGATTAGACATATTTGTTCATTTTTAATATCAAATATTACTTTGTAAGCTATTCAATATCTTATTTTCCTAGGCATTTTTATATCTCTATTGGAATATCATTAGGTCTAACTACTTTTTTTATTTTGCATCACATTTAAAGCCTTTATACTTTTGAAGTTTGAATTCTACTATAAAAATTTAAATTTCTATACTCATAGACCTACGTAAATTATCTAAGTTAAGTTATTCACTTAATTCTTCATTAAAAAGTTGAAGAAAATACCTCTTTCATTGCTCTTTTATTTTTTTCATCATTCTATAGTACCCTATTGTATTCATCATTAATACATCTTATTTGAATAATATTTCTTATCTTCCTCTCTATTGCTTTTGTTATATATTGTGTAAATATCCTGTTCTTTTGTATCCAATTTTAGATATAAGCATTCATAGGTTTTATTTTTTACTTCATTCACTGCTTTCTTGTATCCAATTTTAGATATACTTTCAAAAGTTTTTCTTATTCTTACAAGTGTATAATATTATTCCAGCCAAGTATCGTGGATAATTAAACCACCAATCAACAAGTGTCACGTCCTGGGAGATGGCCGTCCAAAAAATTTCGGCAGCATCTCCCTTGTAACAATTCAACTTTCCCTCATACATAAGGCCCACAGGGCCGATAATAATACAATACATGAATTTTAACTACTAACTATATGAAATGTGGCCCACATGGCCACTCCCCAATACAAACACATGCATAACCACTTAACAACACGTATAAATCGAAAAAGCATCACAACAAAACAACGTTAAACTCTACATGTCTACAAAACCAAAATCAACGCAGCAGAATCATAACAAGATCCAAATCCATACAACTCGAACATAAGTGCAAACTACAGATATGCACATAAATCCGAAACCAATAATCCAATACAGTCCAACAAAAACATATGATATAAATCAACAGAATACTCCTGCTGTGAGATGATGGGGCAGTTTGGCAGACCTCCAAGCTTCAACCAATGTCCTTATCTGCTACCTGGGGAGAAAGAAAGGAAAACCTCAGGGTCTGAGTGATAAGTATAAAATACTCAGTGGATATGGAAGTATATATAAGAAATCAACAGGATATACAGTTTTCATATGATACATAATGAACAAGGTCAATATACCACATACAAATAACAGGTATCATGTAATACGAGAATAATGCATGTCATGTCACACAATACAACAATCATATAACAACAAGTACAACAACCACAATCATATGTAACAACAAGTGCAACAACCACAACTATATAACAACAAGTGTAACGAAAAAATTACTAACAAATGCATGCACATGTGTTATGCATGGTCACTGTCTGCACTCGCTACCCCCAGACACCCACCCAGTGCAGTGAAATGAGGCGCACGACAAGACAACTGCACACGCTTTAACAACAAACCACTACTAATCAAGTGGGGAACGAGCAGGATATCACAAGAGAGTTATCAAGCTAGTCCTGGTTGCACCCAACTTAGTGCAACAATTGTCCTTACTCTTGTGCCACTATCACACAGTGTCAAGTGAGTGCTAACAACAACAACAATGATCAACTATACCTACTTCTATCATATATATGTCATGATGCTCAATTCAACAAATGAGACTTACATCTATTCAGGCATAATCAACATCAACTAAAACAAGTCATCACTCATAGATCAACAATAAAATGCGACTGTATGAAAGCAATCAGAAGATCATATCAAGATCAATCAACAAGGTATCAAGCACCGAATGTAATAAGGTTAATAACAATATAATTAACAATGGAAAATAATCGTGCACTACGAATAAGACTTGTGTTGACCAAGCACAGGAGTACCCACCTGGTATGACGAATTTCGATACAAGAACCCCCAAAAATAAAATCCTCGTACGTAGTAGGATCCACCAATCAAGGTCCTGCAATTATAATAATAACATCCACTAAATCAATTATATTTTAAATTCTATAACAAATCAAATCCTAATCGAAAATTAGGGTTAACCTTAACCGGATCAAACCAAAATAGATCCGTCAATAAATCTAACAACTTGAGCAACTGGATCCAACTAAATCAGATCCAATCACTCCAATTAAATCTTGATTACCAATCCAAGATCCTAAATTGATCATACACATCCGGTCATCATTCTACACATCCAAGCAACCACAACTAAGCACTGTACAAAAACCTAATTGAATTCACAGAATTCACCAATGGCTTAATCCTAACAGGATTTAGCTTCTTCACATCAAAACAGAACTCGGCAGTTAAAAACCAATCCCATCAGCACGAACAACATCCCAAAAATTCAGAACCCGCCCTCAACAGAACACACAACTACAATCAACCCTAACAAAATCGATAAATCCCAATAGACAGAAAAGAACTATTTCAACAGATCTGATTTGATGGGAGTCATTGGTAGCAGAAAGATTTATTTCAACAAATCTGATCTGATCTGATTTCAACAGAACCATTTTAACAACCATCAAAACTCCAATCAAATAGGACAACTCCCAACAAAATCAAACATGGTATCAATCCACAAAATTGATTAGATTCAAGCCATAACAGATCCATAAAAAAATCAAGCATTTCGATCACCATTTCCAATTGGTTCCCAACAGAAAAAAAAACTTAGCAAAATCCATAGCAATTCACCCTGGATCAATTCAACAGAACCACATTCATTCAACAGATCCAACCAGCCTAACATCAATCGACAATTCCCATAAATCCGAATAGCAAGACATGAACAGAATAGGGCCGATCAAGATTTCTTAACCAAAGTCAAGAAGAGAGATCTCACCTCAGATTTGAAGCCTTAGGAACTTGCTCAACCTCGATTCTTCCTTCTCGGTCGAAACCAGATCTTCCCTCTGATTGATTCTTTTCCTCGGCTCCATCTCCATTGCTTTGTGTTGATCGTCGATGATTTCTTTAGCGTCGGCATCGACAATGAACGAGAAGTGCTCGTGAGTTCTCTTCACAAGGCTGGGGCAGTTGGCGACGACGACTCTTCAACGAACGACGAGCAACGAAGAGCAGCGTCGTGCCCTGGGGAAGGAGGAGCAGAGGCGTCGGTGGTGTTCGCAGGACTTAACTCGGCAAAATCGCGATTCCCCTTTATAACGAGGAGCTATAGTACTTTTAAACCAGGGTTAGAGTTTGGGCAAATTCGGATCACGTGACGGCTAGGCTGAACTGACTTCTTAACCCTAAATACTGTAGCGAACCAGCACTGTAGTAAACCGGGTTTGTTTTTGATTCACTTGGTTCACTAACCAAACGAACTCTGATTCAACCAAAATCAATTTTGTTCGATTCATCTTCACAAGACGAAGCTTCTCATTGCATTCGTTCTGACAAAATCTCTTATATCATGAATCAAACTAAGTTGGTTCAATTTTGATTCAAAATCAAATTATTTGGTTCACTAACCCAACGACCTCTAATTTGAATGAAATTAGTTTCGTTCATTTCATCTTC
>NW_027433533.1:0-21902 GCF_044706935.1 Curcuma longa
AACCCTAGTTCTCCTTGCCCTAGCTCAACTCCATCAAGCCACTGCCAATTAAGCTTGCTGCTGAGCAAGTCTTGCTGAAATCCAAGAAGATCCACTATAAAAAATCCATAGACACTTAATCAGATTCTAGATCATCAACGAAAAACCCATGGACCAAGGATTCTAACCCTATCTCAGATCGATCAGCCCAATCCTCTGTTTACTGGTCACCACCGCCAAGATCGATCACCTTGTTTTAGGTTCGTTTGGCACGGAAGAGGCGCTAAACGGTGAGACAAGAAGGATGACAGTCTCCGGTTCCTCCATCAAGATTTGGAATCGGAGAAGCAAGGTAAGAGATCTTGATTCACTCGTGCCGCCGGCGCAAATAGGAATCAATCGCGATCTCACCAGGAAGAGGAAGAACCGCCGTTCGCCGTCGTGAGCTCAGGTGGAAGAAGAGACAAGGGAAGAACACGATGAAGAAGAGCAGAAGAAGTAGTGTCGATCGGGAGAGGAGAAAAGAAGAAGCTGGGCGAAGTGGGAGATGCGGCGAAGGAAGCTTCGGGCGTGAGAAGAACTGTGATCTCGCGATTTTGGGAAAAAGGAAGAAGCGGGTTTAGGTTAATGGTTACCGGGTTCAATAGCTTAACAGGTTTAATAAAAAAAAACCAATCCAATAACCCTATTTCATATAGGCTTTAATTAGGTTTCAATGAGTTTTTATTTGGGCTCCATCTTAAATCCTAAAATTAAACCCATTGGGTTGGCTTAATGGGTTTCATTAAACCCAAATGAAACTCAATCCTAAAAATACCTAATGTAAAATACCGAACCTTTTGGGGTAATTTGTAAAATTTACCCTAATTATAATTTAAACCGGTTAAATGAAACTAAATTAAGCTAACTAAATAAAGCTAAATTAGAACCTACTTTAGAAGCCCAATAGCCAAGTTAAACTAGCCCAATTAGCTAATAATGGGTTGAATGGCTATTAGGGTATTGGATCCTATCTTATTGGATCTAAGCTGAAACTGTTAACGCCATGGATCCAATAAGAACCCGATAAGAAGCCTTCACCGTGACTTCCTCTTCCCATTTCGCGATTTCTTCCTCTGCTGCACGCCGCGACTCCCCTGTTTTTCTCTTTTCTTCGCTCCGATCTCACGAACCGAAGGCGATCCGCCGGAGCCGGCGACGGGAGGAGCCACCGGGGGTTAAGGGATTTCAGCTTTGAGCTTGATCCGTGGCCGGAGGTGGTGCGTTCGGGCAGCAATCGGCGAGTGGCGGTGATTTGGGCGCCAACGACTGGAAGAGGCGGCGGTTTGATCGCTTGATAGGGGATCGGATTCTCGATCTGGGTTGTGGCCGACGACAAGCTTGATCAAGGGCAAAGCTGAGCTAGGGCAAGAAGAAGCAATCGGTAAGGATCCTTGATGTTAGATCTTGAGTCATATGATTTGGATTTTGATTTGGTTTTAGATCTGTGATCGGATTTCAGAATTTGATTGGTTCCCCTGTTTCGGCCGTGAGTGAAGAAGAAGAAGGAGAAGTCGGATCTGTAAGGTAAGGGATCGGTTTGGTCTTTAGGGTTCTTTATAGGATTGTGATGTTGTTGATCAGTTGTTTATCTCTGTAGCTCATTAGTGAGATTTGATCGAATCTTGCTTTTGTGGATCTGGCTGTGAGTTGGAATAGCTGAAGCTGTGGAGGAGAAAGGAAGAGATTAGTAAGATCAATTGAATTCTGGATCTGATCGGAATGTGGTTCTTAGAATCTGCAGTGAGTTAGAATTGAGGTAAGTTCTATGATCTAATGTGAGAATTATTGGATCTTTAGTTTGTTTTGTTCATATTGGTTAGATAATCAGAGGTTGAATTTGTATTGATTAGTTAATGGAATACTTAGTTAGAGCTAAATCTGATCAGATGTTTGAATTGGCTAGAATTTAATCTAAATTCATGGATTTGGTTAGATTCATGTTACTGTTCGATTAAGCTCTATGGATTAGGTTGCAACGATCTATTCCTTACCTATTCATTGCATCCTTATTCGGTTAAAGCTAAACCTATTACAATGGGATTGAATTAAATTACATAAGTGATATTGATCTGGGTAGAATTATGGTGGAGATTAGTGGATTAGTCTAACCTAAGGTTAGTTGATTAGCATAGGTTTGATTAAACATGAGGTTAGTTGTATTGATCGATTCGATTAATACAACTAATTGATTGATTAGTTAAACCATGTTAATATCAACCTAAGGGTTTGATTAGTCTAACCTGAGTTAGGTTAACAAAATTGAGTAAAACTAACCCTTAAGAATTAAATTAGGGTTTCTTAGTTATATCATGATATTTAGGATATTATCATTGTATTTGCAGGACCCTGAGTGATACTTGGAGTTTGATATATACGAGGGTTTTGGGGGTTCTAGTTTTTGATCTTCGATACTTCAGGTGAGTAATTTACTGTATTTGGTCAATACAGTTCTATTCCATTTTTCAGTGCATGATTCTTTTACAGTCATTGCAGTTTGATATCTTGATGTTATTCTTTCCTGTTACATGTATACCTTTTATATTACTCATGTTTATACCATACTTGTTCCTATGCCATTGATCTTGGATTATTAATCTTGCTTGTTTCTATCATTGATACATCATTGATCATTATTGATATGATTCTTTCTTATGATACCTGCGATCATGATGACATATACCTACGCTTATTGATTAGTATGGTAGGTGCTGATTACTATGATTTGAGCATCTCATCATGATGCATGATAACGATTGTAAATCCCATTGTTGTGGATCTATTGTGATGGTAGATGACTTTAGTTGTATATCTACATAGGTGGTTATTATACCCTATTTTCATCATGATGATGGTGACTGTATGGCAGTGTACACAGTCGACGGCTGTATGGCAGTGGACGCAGCCGAGTCGATGATTTGACCTCGACACCGGATAGGCGTGGTACTCGGAGAGTACATGGTTAGTACGTCGGTGACGAGTATTAGAGGTTAGATATCGGCCATAGGATATGTAGCTTATCATAGCTACGGGATCACCGGACACGGAGCACTGATCCCTGATTTGGATCACCGGACTACTTTGTTGTAGGGCGCGGAGTACTGATCCCCAGATGTCGGCTATCCCAGCCTCAGATGCTTACACGAGTGCTGTAGTGAGTGGGGCAGTTGCATCATGCATATGCACATCATGTGCATGATATATATGTATTGGACCGTACTGTTACTGCATTTTGATTGTCTACTTGTTTGATTCTTGACTGTTGCACTATGCTTGACATGTCATTCATATGGTGCATTACATGAAATCCATGTTAGTTGTTATTATTTTTAGAGATCTTCTTGATACCTTGTTGACCTTTGGTATGTACCTTTCCTTTTGTTATTTCTTTTATTCATGCACTGTCTTTCCATATTACCCACTGAGTATTTGTACTCACATCTTTGGACCCTTGGATTTTTCTGTCTTCCCAGATATCAAGTAGGAGCTTATAGAGGACGCCAGAGATCTGCCAGCGATGCCATCTCACGACGAGGACTGTGTGTGTGTGGAATGTGTTTGTAGCATGTTTTGATATACTTGTATTGTTGGTTTACATTTTACCGTATCAGACTTCCTGATTTCATTTCGGTGTTTTCAAAACTATAGCATATTTCCTATTTCGATTTCATCTTGTTCTTGTTATGTTTCCGCTTACGAAACTTTAGATTTTCGTTACTTTACGAATTTATTCTTTAATCGTTGTGTAGAAGTAGAATTTCATACTTATAATTGTGTAGGATGTGTATGTGGCCGTGTGGGTCACCTTTTATTTCTGTTTAGCATATAAATCCATATTTTGTAGTATGGATAGGCCGTGTTGGCCTTTATATATGTATGTATATAGGGAATTGTCAGAGATACTGGGGAGGTGCTGTCGAAATTTTTCGGACGGCTATCTCCCGGGTCGTGACAATTTAGTGGTATCAGAGCGTAGGATTACGTTCTGTTTGTTGCATGTTAGAGTCCATCGGAGCATGATTTTACGATTAGTTTTTCGGAATTAATCGTTGCATTGTAGGACTTAGATTTAACATTTGTTCGGAATTGTTTTGTATCGAGTAACCGAAACTCGTATTTGTCGTTGTATCAGTTTATTGGATTTTGAGTTGCTCGATCTAGATCGTGAGATGGAAATGGCATGGCAAAGATCTCCGACAAAAACCTGTAAGTATTTTAGTATATTTCTCTAGTTGGGTAGAAAATTTATATTGATCATGTATCAGGTACATTTGATTATATGGCCCCTATACCTCGAGGCCGAGGCCGAGGACGATGTCGACACCTGGGACGACCTGATATGTCAGAGGAGCCCGATCTTATTCAGGAGAGGTATATACGGGATCAAAACCGTGATATTCCGATCGGAGAGCCGAGTGGTCAGACCTAGGGAATTCTTCCAGATTTGACTACATCTGTTCCGGCTGCTAAGAGCCATATTATGACCTTGGCCAAATCGGCCAAGGAACGTTTCACTATATTTCACGGAGGATCTGATCCGTGGAAAGCTCGGTCGTGGTTAGAGAATTTGATGGACACTTATGAGTATATGGATTGTACTGACTCAGAGCAAGTCGGATTAGCTACTTATCACTTGCGAGATGAGGCTCTTACTTGGTGGAAGACTCAGAAGATTGTATTCGACGAGCGGGAGGTGACATGGACATCTTTCAGAGAGGTATTCGAGAGAGAGTATTTCCCGACGACCTTCCGCAGGGCACGCCGTCAGGAGTTCTTAAGTCTGAAGTAAGGAGATAGGTCAGTTACGGAATATAACGTAGAATTTAAGAAACTTTCAGAGTTCTGTCCACAGCTGGTGGCGCAGGACGGAGATCGGATGGATTAGTTTGTACAGGGTCTCGCTGCATACATTCGAGATAGGATGTCAGGATCTACTATCAGCTCATACAGAGAGGCCTTAGATCGAGCATTGGCTATCGAGTTGACTCGGCAGCAGATATCTAGGGAGAAGGAGAAAGAGATTGGAAAGCAGAACATTTGCGGTAAAATGAGGGGTCGGGACTCACAGCCGACTGCTCAGAAGCGACAGAGGACTGGACAGCCGTCTAGAGGACAGTTTCGTTATAGATCTAGGTGGACATCACACAAAGCACGCTAGTTACCTTGTTTGTGTTTGACAAAAAACTTAGAACGGTGTGAGATGTAGGCCTCTAGTCTAAGCAAAAAAGATGCTATAAGTCAGTGCATCGAACCAAAAGCTTAGACTTTAATCTCAAATTGATCAAGTTAAGTGTCCCAAAACAAAAGACAAACTCCTAAATTAGGATGATACACTTTAACTTGGCTGACTGGGTCAAGCTACTACTTTCTAGTAGTTAGCTACAATCTAGGTCAGACACTCGCCCTAAAAAAGGAAATTTTTTTTGTCTATCTAAGTTTTATCACGCTTGGACTCTACCTAAAAGGACTATAATTTTTTATTATGTCAAAGGGGGAGAGAGATAAAGAGGTTCAAGTTAAATCTATACTTAGAAATTTTAAAAACAAAAAACTTCTTGAAAAAGAATGAATTAAGGGAGAGGATAAGGAATTCAGGGGGAGTAAAGCATTCAGGGGGAGCAACGAACATGCATGCATTTCTTGTAATTTTTCTTATTACTTGTGAAAGTTTGAGTTAATTATATAACTTGTGAAAGTTTGAGTTGATAACTTGTGATGCATGCAATATGAGTTATTGTTTTAAGTTGATTTAAAAACTTAACTTGAATCTTAAGTTGCCATAATCAAAAAGGGGGAGATTGTTAGTGCAGGAGGTACTAGCAGATCGAACCAGAGTTTTGATTATGGAACTAGGATCAAGTTAAGTATGTAGTTTGGCTAACCAAGTTGAACTGAGCTTGCAAGAAACAGGTTAAGTCCTAGTGCGACTAGGCATGAAGTCTTGGCAGAGTCAAAGTGCACCAGGTAAAAGTCTGGACTTGGTCAGAAGGACCAAGTTGCAGTAGAAGACTGGGCATGGTCAGGAGGACCAAGCTGCAGCAGAAGTCTGGGCTGATCAGGAGGATCAGTTGCAGCGCAAATCCTGGGGGACAAAGACAGAGCCGAGCACAAGTCCAACGAGTCAGGAGGACTCAGTTGGCAATCAGGTAAATTCTCCTGAGGGGAGTGGGTGAGGACGCATTCCCGAGGGGAACATTAGGCGTCAGTCTAACCCAGGGTCTCACTGAAGATCCGAAGTTAAGACTTATAGTTGGTCCGATGGACCAACTTAATCCTTTACATATTATCATTTTAAGCTAACATCTTTTACAGGAAGGAAAAGTCAGACGAATGCTAACTCCAGACAAAAAGTTGAAAAATCGAGTCTGGAGTCGACTCAGATGGGTTCTGGAGTCGACTCCAGCCGAATCAGCTGGAATCCGGAAGTCTGCGCGTCAACTTTCCGCCAACTCATCCTGAAGTTGACTCAAGTGAGGTTTTGAGTCGACTCAGGGTCAAAGAATTATCAACGCCGCTGCCACCGCGACTGGAGTCGACCCAGAAGTCAATCGGAGTCGACTCAGAGAGGATAACAGGCGAAGATGATAGAGTTCTATCTGCCACGCAAGCTGGAGTCGACCCAGATCTGCATCTGAGTCGACTCAGCAAGGTTATAAAAGGCGCCCGCGACCAGCAGCCAAGCAACTCATTCCAAACACTTCTAAACTTCGTTCTCGCGACTCCCAAGCCCTACCTTTTCGACGTCGGTGTTGTACCTGCTTTAAGCTACTCAATTCTACACCGAGGCACCGAATTCTACTTCCGGGGAGCGACCGAGAAAAGCTAGAAGTTCAGTAACAAAAACTCTGCATTTCAATTTACTTAATTCTTGTAATCAAGTTTTTGTACAGTTTTTTTTCGATACACTTGCTACCGTAAAGGGGCAAGTGCCTTAGTGGAGTGCCCAACGTAAACGGTCAAGGACCGTGGGCCTTGGAGTAGCAGCGTTGCGCTGTGAACCAAGTAAAAACAAACGAGTCATTTACTTTCTACTAGTTTACGTTTCTGCTTTATTATTGTTTTTGCTTCCGCAACGTTCGAAGATTTACAAAAGTCGAAAAGCGTGCAACGCGCTATTCACCCCCCTCTAGCGCGTATTTCGATCCTACAAGAACTGCGGCATCAGAGGGCCGATCGCGATGGAGAGGAGAGGAGGGCGGTGTCTGGCATGGAAGAAATCTTCGGTCGATGAAGAAAGCTTTGGGCCATTTGGGGAAGAACCGTGGGCTTCGAATCTCCTTCATTGGTCCCCAGCGAGCAGGCACGACAGCGTCTATGTCGGGCGAAGAAGGAAACGCGAAGTAGAGTGGAGGAAGAAGAGGGAAGATCGCGATGAGGAGAAGGAGATGTTGGCTTCGGGTGAAGAGGGATCGAGCAAGCTTCGTCGGCGAAGTGGGAAGAAACGCACTGTTCGCGATTAGGAAGAAGAGATTTCGGTTCGGTTTAATAGCTTAACGGATTTTAAGAATCGGATCCAATAAATAATACCCAATAACCCTATTTTCTAATTGGGCTAAACTTAACTAGTAATTGGGCTCATGGGCTTATTGTTATTTGGGCTAGTAATTAGGGATGAAGGGAGCTCTTAATTTGATTAAGAGATTGGTTTAATGGGTTTAATCCAACAACCTATATCTTAAATGGGTTAAACTCATTAGGCTAAATTGGGTTAGCTTAAATGTTATTAATCGGATTATAATTGAGCTTTATTTGAGCTCCACCATTAACCCTAAAATTAAACCCATTGGATTGACTTAATAGGTTTCATTAACCCAAATAAACCTCAATCCCAAAAATACTTAACCTTTAATGATTAGTTAACCTCTTTGTTAACTAATTTAGGGTTATTTACAATTAACCCCTAAAATTTTTTGGTATCTTACATCTAGTCGGTTAGACTAGGCATTGGAAGTCCTGATCTGGACGGTCGGGCAAGGGAAGTCCTGGTGAGTGAAGCTAGGCAAGGGAAAGTCCTAGTTGTAGGCTAGGGAAAGTCCTGGTTTGGAGGATCAGGCGGAAGTCTTGGCAGAGTCAAAGCACCAGGTGAAGTCTGGGCTGGTCTGGAGGACCGAGCCATAGCAAGAAGTCTGGACTAGTCAGGAGGACTGAGTCGCAGCAGAAGTCTGGACTGATCTGGAGGATCGAGTCGCAGCAGAAGTCTGGGTTGGTTAGGAGGACCGAACTGCAGCATAAATCCTGGGGGCTAAGGACAGAGCCGAGCAAAAGTCCAACAAGTTAGGAGGACTTGGTTGGAAAATGTAAATTCTCCTGAGTGAAGTGGGTAAGGGCGCGTTCCCAGAGTGGAATAGTAGGCGTCAGACTAACTTAGAGTTTCGGTAGAAATCTAAAGTTAGACCCACAAGGTAAGACTTAGGATTGTTTGTATATTTGCATGTTATTTTGACTAACTTTTTTGTGCAGGATCGAAAAACTGAGAAACGCAGACTCCGGGGCAAAATGGCTGATTTTTGCTATTGGAGTCGACTCAGATGGTGGTTGGAGTCGACTCAAGTTGAGTCAGCAGAGTTCCGGAAGTCAGCGCCAGTGGTTTTCCACTATCTGGACTGGAGTCGACTCAAACGGACACTGGAGTCGACTCACAATCAATTCCTATCCGGCAGACTCCACATCGGACTGGAGTCGACTCAGTTGGCAACCTGAGTCGACTCAAGCAGCGAATAACGAACGGGAAGGAACAGTTATCAGGCCACGTCAACTGGAGTCGACCCAGATTTACAGTTGAGTCGACTCAAGCAGGCTATAAAAGAGAAACAACGTGCACAATCAAGAGATATCAATATACAAATTCTTCTCTCCAACTAGAGGTGACTCTGAACGCGAACGGGGCCAGACAGGTGCAACCGGGGAAGATCCAGGAGGAGTGCGCTACGCTCAGGACTTCCAGATCGGCAACACTTGTTTGGTTCTTTTTCTTATTACTTGTCTTACTATAAGTTCTTGTTATCATTTATTATTGGACTGTAAGACGGGTTTCTCCATCTCCGAACATGGTTCGGAAAGGAGATCACTAGTGGACGGGTGCCTCCCGTACATACGCCTTGGACGTATTAACCCTGGGAGGTTAGGAACCAAGTAAATCCGCAAGTCTCTTGCATTTGTTTTTAATATCCGCTGTTAGTACTTTGATAGAAAAATGAACGAGTTTGAATAGCCACAACACGCTATTCACCCCCCCTCTAGAGTGTTCCAGCGATCCTACAGGTTCTAAAATAACAAGCCCTAGAACCACACGAGAAACTGAACAGCCAATTTCGAGCTTCAAAACCCAAATTCCAGAAGCCTAAGCTAGAAATACCAAAGATCCGACCATGTTTACTCCAACGATAGGGCCAATTCCATAACAAACAGATAGAATAAGAAGGAAGACTCACTTTACAGGGCTAATGCCCTAGAATACCCTTGATTCTGCTCTGATCAAGGTTGTCATCCACCCCTGATCAATCAATCTGTTTCCCAACGAATCAGTAAGCTCACGGATCTGAGAAAACTCAACGAACGCCCTAACTAGGAATTCAACTAGGGATTAAACTCACTAATCAAAGCTCCTTCCCTTTTTTGCGTTGTGTCTGTCGCCGTCGATCAGAATCGTCACCAACTCCATAGATCTAATTCCACAACATGTGAACCCAAGAAATTCTAAAATCCGAAGAAATCCCAAGGAGAAACCATAGATCCGAAGCAATTTCAGCTTATCGATTGATCTTTCAAGCTCAATCTCTCTTATCCGCGTCGATCGCCGCCGCCCTTGACCCACGTCCAGCCAAGCCCCGGCGAGATCTCCAGCTCGACGACCGAAGATCCTTACCACTAGCGATTCCCCTTGGCGTCGGCACTGATTTTGGAGGAACGCACAATCACGCGGTTGGCGAGACGAAGAGAAGAAGAGGAAGTCGCGAGTTCGGGAAATAGGGAAGAAAGATCGTGACACTGTTTATACCGAATTCCCTTAACATGTTTCGGGTTTAACAGGTTTAACCTAATCCACTAACCTATATTCTAAAGGGGTTGAAATTATTGGGCTTGGGCTGTTAATTTAGGCTGGTGAAATGGCTAATCAATTGATTTACTTAGTTACTTAATTAGGTTAAGGATTAGATTTAATTAGGGCTAAATTTTTAGTATTTTACAGTACCAGGATAAGGTAAGATGATAGTACGTCAAGGAAACTTAGTCTAAATAGTCAAGTGGGATAAGGAGTACTTGCTTGATCTGCTTAGCTAAGTTAATCTAACAGAAGCTACCTCGTCACATCCTAAACTAGTCAGACCAAAGTTTCTTAAGAAGTTGATTAAGATCATAATTTCTTAAAAAGACTTTGTCTAAGAAAGTGGTCATTGTTCCGATAACCAAGAAAGTCCCTATCTCGCCATGACCTGAAAGTCGATTTTTAAAATGTGGACTTAACCAACGGTTAAACCTGAATCTAACATAAGATCAAACACTCAATAGAACTTAATTTAAAATTAATAAAGATAAAATTAATAAATTATCCACAAAACCCTAAAGGCAACCCTTATATGTCATATACTGAGACACTTAGAATAAGTGAAATTATAAGGATAATTAAAGTATAAAATTTTGAAAAATATTTTCAAAAATTATTAAAGTATTTTCTAAAAACTATTTTTGAAAATTTTGATAATTACTTGAAATTCATGCTTGTTGTGTATATCTATACTATAGTTTTCAAAATATTATATATTTAAAAAGTGGTTGATCAACACATAAACACAAAACTTTTAGGTCAACACTCGGTCAAGAATTCTAAGACATATAGATAAAAAATCCTTGTGATCAACAAGGAACCCTAAGGGAGTGTCAGATTTAAGGAAGGAATCCAAACTTAAAAGTTTAATTAAAAATTATATTTTCAAATTTTAAAAAAAATCATAAGTTATTTGCTTTATTAACTTGGATTAACCTCTAAGCTATGCTGTCTGGAAACTTGGAGACGGGAAACGGGAAACGCGGAAACGGAAACGGGAAACGGCAATAGTTGAAGTTTCCGGATTTTGGAAACGGCAACATCCAGCTCTGTAAAATACCGAAACATTAAGAAATTTATTTAAGAGGTTAATTAGAAATTAACTCTAAAATTAATTCTAGCTAGCCATTTAGCCATTAAACCAACTAAATTAAAAGCCCAAACCTGGTATCAACCCATTAGCCAAATACCAGCCCATTTATTAAAGGGTTAGTGGATAGGGGCTTATTGGTTAGTGGATCCGGCAAACCCGGTAAGAAACCTACAGTAGCCCTAAAATCGCGATTCCTTCGTTGGGTTTCTCACTCGCGCGACGCCGCCGCTCAACCTCTCTTCTCCGACGAAACCGAGCGTGAGGGAAGCTCCAAATCTGGAGTTTGAGCGAAGGAGAAGTCGACGACGGGAACTCAGCTGTGGGGGTTGGCTGATCATCAGTCGGGCGGTGCCGATTTGAGCCGTCGAGCAGAGGAATCGGGCGGCGAGATCCGGAAGAAGGAAGATCGGTGAGTGGCATTTGAGTTGGATTTTCGGTTTGTGCTTGGATTCTGAATTTAGATCTAGGGATTTGCCGGATTTCAGGGCTGGATTGTGGATCTAGGGTGTCCGTGATGCCGCTGGTCGTGTCGGCCCTGGAGAAGGGCCCCGGGGCTCCGGCTAGCGCCGGCGCTGTCGCGGGGTGGCTCCGCACCTCCGCGGCGCCGTCCGGGACCGTGCAGCGCCACCTGGCGCCGACGCCGGCCGGGACCGTGCAGCGCCGCCTGGCACTGACGCCGGCCGGGACCGTGCAGCGCCGCCTGGCACCGACGCCGACCGTTTCGGGTAAGTTTCCATCCTTGGAAACGTTTTCCAACGTTTCGGAAACGGGGACGGCAGTGAAAATGCCGTTTCCAGACAGCACAGCCTCTAAGACACTTAAGGAGTTCGTCTTGTAAGTGACAAGAAACCATAAGTGTCAGATTAAGGAGGAAGTCTAAAATCAATGGAACAAAACTATTTTAAAAATTATTTTTTATAAATATTTAAAAAATAATTGAAAAAAATCTTTGAACACTCTTTTAAAATCATGCTTCAAAATTATTTTAGAATTATTCTTTTAGTTTGGGAGGTTGCTTTGTGGTTAACAAAGAGCCTTAAAGACATGTAAGGTAAAAGAGAAAATTCTGATTTAAAAGAATAATAAATAATTTTTAAATTCATCTATTTTAAAATATCTGATAAACACATTTCAAAACTTGATTTTAAAATCTTTTAAAAAATTATTAAAATTTTTTTTTTTGAAAACTACTATAGTCTTTTAAGAACTGTCAAAACTAAGTTTTGACCATAGGATATACCATGATTGTTGATGCAAAATAATAAGTTTTTGATTTATGAAAAAGGGGAGAAGAGACTTAAGTTAAAAATCTAGATTTTTCTCAAACTAATAAACCCTGACCTAATTTTAAAATTAATAAATTTTTAAAAATAAAAAAGGGAAAGATTATTGGTGCAAGGAGAACTATTCTGTCCTTAGAGTTTTGATATTTGACAATACACATCGGTCTGATTAGTTTGAACAAGGATAGATCCAAACATGACCAAATGTTTGGATGTGAGTGAAGTCTAGTCAGGTCAGTTTGACCAAAAAACTAACGAGAAGTCCTAATACACATAGGTCTGATCAGTTTGACCAAGGATATATCCAAACATGACCTAATGTTTGGATGTGAGTGAAGTATAGTCAAGTCAGTTTGACCAAAAGACTAGCGAGAAGTCCTAATCAATTGGGCCAAGCAAGAAATCCTAATCGGTTAGACCGGGCAAGGAAAAGTTCTAATCGAAGGCTAAGTAGGGAAAATCCTAGTTAGAGGTTAGGCAAGAAAAGTCTTTGCTAGAGGTTAGGCAGAGGAAGTTTTGATCTGGAGGATTGAGCAAGGAAGTCATGGTTTGGAAGATTGGGCAAGGAAGTCTTGATCTGGAGGATTGGACAAGGAAGTCCTAACTCTAGGTTAGGCGAGGAAAAGTCAAAATAGGATGTTTGGCTGGTGAGAAATCTACCTATGAAAATGACTAGTCCTAATGAAGGTTAGGCGAAGAAAAATCCAATGAAGATGTTTGGCAAGTGGGAAGTCTACCTATGAAAGTGACTAGTCCTAATTGGAAGTTAGGCACAGATAAGCCAGTAGGTTAGACCTACAGGATAAGAATTAGGTAAGCCTAGTAGGTCAGATGGACTACTAGTAAGCTTAAATTGTTTATTTGTTTGTATGCTGATCTTGTAGGGACCAGGAGCTAGAAGCAAGATAGAGGAATCATAAGAAGAGCAAACAAAAGCAGTTGAACCAAGCCCGAGGTCAACTCAGGTCACACTGGAGTTGACTGAATCCAGGAGCTCAGATGTTATTCCAAGCGCTCGGACAGTCCAGGCGCCCGAGTCAAGAATAATCGACCCCAATAAAGATCAATGAAATTGGATCAAATCGGATCTTATTAGATCCAGATGCCCGGAAAGGTCTTTCTATGGCCTATACGGCCAACACCAAGGACATCTATTCTATGTTTCATTTTTCATCTTGTGGTGCTGTTAAACTCGAATGGAGCCAAGCTTGTGCAACCGAAGAAGTTTCAGAAGGAGTGCGTTGTGCTCAGGACTTCCGGATCGGCATTTACACGGTTGCTTGGTCATTTTCTTAAGTCTTACTTTTTGCACTTGTATTTCATTATTATTATTGAACTGTAAGACAAATTTCTCCGCCTCCGGACAAACATCTGGAAAGGAGACAATTAGTGGATGGGGCACCTTCTATGCATAAGTCTACGTACTAACCTTGATGGATAATAAACCAAGTAAATCCGCGAGTCCCCCGTTTGTTTTTCTAATATCTGCTGCTAAGTTTCTGTGTTAATAATGAACGAACGAACTAAAAAGACAAGCGTTATTCACCCCTTTAGCACACACATCCCCTCTTGCGCACACACCGGTCCTAAAATTGGTATCAGAGCAGGCCTACTCTTAATTGGACCAATCGCCACGGGAGTAAGATGACAAAGATGGAAGGGTAGAAAAGTAATAATTATAATGCTCATTTTAAATTTTACATTATTTGTTTTATGTGCAGGGAGAAAGGATGCTATAAAAATCAATATCTCACTTGTAAAACTCGGATGGCACCACCAGCAGCAAAGGAAGAACAAAGAGCACATCACATGCTTCAAGTGTCTGAAAAACAGACATTACAAAAATCAGTATTCGGAGAGGAAGATGGCGGAAAAGAAATTAGAATTAAAAGATGTGATTCTGATAAGTACATTTAATTACAAAAATACCCCTATGATTTTACATGTTAGAGTTAATTTTTCCAAAAATTCACATAATTAATAAAAATATTAATTTTCCTTGTTAAAAAATTCAAATTTAAATAATTTAAATTTTTTAAATTTAGAGAATTCAAATTTAAAGAATCTAATAAATTTAAAATTATCTATTGTGACTAATTCAAATTTAGATAATTTAAATTTAAATAATTTGACCAATTCAAACTTGACTAATTCAAATGATTCAAATAATTCAAAAAAATTCAAAATTAACAAATTTGAAAAATCAAACAAATTTAAAATTTTAATTAATAAAAATAAATTAATTAATCTAAAAAATTCAAACTTAAATATTATCAAAACTAAAAGTCTACCTAATTTGAATAAATTTAAATTAAATAATAATTTAACAAATTCAATTATTAATATTTCAAATTCAATTAATCCAAATTTAATTCAAATAAATAAGAAATTAGATAAATCCTTTGACGTATTCAATCACGACAATGATAAATTGAATAATTCAAAATTAAGTAATTTAATAAATTTAAAAATTAATAATAATTCAACTATACAAGATAAAATTGATAATTAACAAGATAAATTAAATAATTTTATTTTAATAAATAACTCAAAATTAAATAATTAAAATAATCCTAATAATGAGAAAAATTTAAAACTCATCAAAAAAATATTAAAATTAATAATTTAAACATGAAAAATTTAAAATTAAATCTTAAAAATTCTTACAATAAATTTTCAAAGTTTAAAAATACTAATTCAAATTAAACACTAAAATTTCAAAATTAAATAATAAAATTATAAAACAATAAATACTTTTTAAAAATTAAAATTAAATCTAAAAAATTCAAAATTAAATCTCAAAATTCAAGAAAATTATTCCATAAATTTTAACAAGTCAAATTTAAATCTTAAAAACTAAAATTTAAATTATCATCAAATTTCATTTAATTATGAAACATAAATAAACTAATAATTCAAAATAAATTAAAAAATAAAAATAAATTTTTTAAAAAATAAATTATCTATTCAAACATAACTTAATTCAAACTAAAAATTAATTCTACAACTTAATAATTCAAACAAAAAGAAATTAAAAGTGAACCTAATTATAATAAAATATTTATAATTATGAAACTAACATAAAATTTTATCTAATGAAATAAAATTCAAAGTGTGTCATACGCGGGTCAATGCAAAATATATCAAATTGAGAATTTGATACATTATTAGAAATTAAAAAACAGTTTGATTTGCTTGGTTCATATATACTTATCTTGTATATGCATCTGCTTTTCTTTATGCAAATAAATATAATGTCATCATGTTTACTTATTATTTAATTTAAAATCGTTAGTAAAGAACAAATAACTGCTTGACACTTGTCGACTTAGTAACAAGCTGGGACGAGATAATAGTACGTCACAGAAACTTAGTCTAAATAGTCAAGAGGGGTAAGGAGTATCTTGTTTAGTCTACTTATCTAAGTTGACATAACTGAAGTTACCTCACCACATCCAAAACTAATTAGACCAAAGTTTCTCAAAAAGTTGATTAAGGTCATAATTTCTTTAAAAAATTGTTTAAGAAAGTGATCGTTATTATGATAACCAAGAAGGTCCCTACCTCGTCATGACCTGGAAGTCGATTTTTAAAATGTGAACTTAACCAACTAGCAGTTAAACCTCAATCTAACACAAGATCAAACACTCAATAGAACTTAACTTAAAATTAATAACGATAAAATTAACAAATCATCTCACAAAACCCTTAAGGCAACCCTTGTATGTCATATACTAAGGCACTTAGAATGGGTGAGATGATAAGGACAATTAAAGTATAAAATTTTAAAAAATATTTTTAAAAACTATTAAACTATTTTCTAAAAATTATTTTCAAAAAATTTGATAATTATTTGAAATTCATGCTTGCTGTGTGTATCTAATACTATAATTTTCAAAATATTATATATTTGAAAAGTGGTTGACCAACACTTAGGCACAGAACATTTTGGTCAATACTAGGTCTAGAACTCTAAGACACATAAACAGAAAATCTTTATGGTCAACAAGGAGCCCTAAGAAAGTGTTAGATTTAGGGTGAGTCCAAATTTAAAAATTCAATTAAAAATTATTTTTAAATTTTTTTTAAAAATCATAAATTATTTGCTTTATTGACTTAGATTAACCTCTACGCAACTTAGGAAGTTCGCCTTATAGGTAACAAGAAGCCTTAAATACATGTCAGATTAAGGAGGAGGTCCAAAATCAACAGAGCAAAACTATAATAAAATTATTTTTTATAAATATTTGAAAAATAATTGAAAAATCTTTGAAAACTATTTTAAAATCATGCTTCAAATTTATTTTAGAATTATTCTTTTAATTTGGGTCAGATCGTCAAACACACAGGGAGATTGATTTATGGTTAAGAAAAAACACTAAGGATGTGTCAAGTAAAGGGGAAAATTCAGATTCAAAAGAATAATAATAGTTTTCAAAATTCATCTATTTTAAAATATCTGATAAACACATTTTAAAACTTGGCTTGAAAATCTTTTGAAACAAATTATTTTAAAATTTTTATTCAAAAATTATATCAAAATTATTTTTGGAAGCTATTATGGTCTTTCAAAAACTATCACAACTAAGTTGTGAAAATAGGAAATACCATGATTATTAGTGCAAATAATAAGTTTTTGATTTATAAAAAGATGGAGAAAGAACTTTAGTTAAAAATCTAGATTTCTTCCAAGCTAATAAATTGTCAAACACCAAAAAGGGAAATATTCTCCCTAGAGTTTCGATGTTTGACAATACACATAGGTTTAGTCAGTTTGACCAAGAGTTGATCCAAACAAGACCTAATATTTGGATGTAAGTAAAGTCTAATCAAGTCAGTTTGACCAAAAGACTAGCCAGAAGTCCTAATCGTTTAGACCGAGCAATGAGAAATCCTAGTCCAAATGCCCCTGGATGGTCTAGGCACCCGGATCAAGAAAAATCGACCCTGATAAAGATCGAGGAGATCATATTGGATTAGATTGGATCAGATCCAAACGCCTAGAAAGAGATTCCAGGGACGAAAAAGTCTTTTTATGGCCTATACGACCAGCACCAAGGACTTCTATTCTACGTCTCATTCTTCATCCTGTGGTGCTGTTGAATGCGAACGGAGCCAAGCCCGTGCGACCAGGAAAGTTCCAGGAAGAGTGCATTGCGCTCAAGATTTTCGAATATGCCTCTACACGATTGTTTGGTCATTTGTTTTTTAGTCATACATTTTGTACTTGAATTTCATTATTATTATTGGATTGTACGACGAGTTTCTCCACCTCTGGACAAACGTCCGAAAAAGAGACCATTAGTGGATGGGTGTTTTCCTGTGCATAGATCTTGGACATACTAACTTTAGGGGTTAGGAACCAAGTAAATCCGTGAATCCCCTACTTGTTTTCCTAATATCCATTGTTAAATTTGTGTTAGTAACAAACAAACGAACGAACAAACGAAAAAATGAATGTTATTTACCCCCTCTAGTGCACACACCGGTCCTACATCCGTGAGCACGATTTGTGGCGAAGACAAGCTGTAACGACCCGGCTCGTCTGCCCGTGGGAATTCTATTATCCCGACCCCTACTTTTCTACGGGTCATGGGCCGTCGACCATCGACCGTGCCGTTACCTATTAGGACTTTCCACCCCTGCCCAGTGGATTTTTGCCTTCCCCAGATTCGAACTCTAGACCTGTAGACTAAAGTATTGGGTTCCTAAGAGTGTTATTTCTTCAAACTAAATGGGTATAGAATATGCCAATCTTAATTGGAAGGGTAGTTAACCCAACCATAATGAAGTTGGCATTTTAAGAGATTTTCAAAGTATTGTGATATTTTAGTGGAATCAATTTAGAATCTGGAATTAAAAAAAAAAAGGTTCAAACTTTGAGTTTCTTTGATTTGGCACGCAAGAATTTACCCTAGGAAAATCAACTGGACTATAGAAGGGTAGGAGCAAAGGAAACTAAACTGGAAATGGGCATGTAAGGTGTGTTTAGGGTTTCTGATAGTTAGGATAAGTTTAGGTTTCAGTTTCCAATAATTTCCAGAAAGTTTCAGTCCAAATTGGCACAAGACAGTTTCAAATTGGCACATCAAGATAGTTTCAATATTGAAGAAGGGACCTGATTTAACTTAGGTATTTTTTTCCTTGAAATGAAATGGGCCTATAGAATTGAGAATTTTAGTTTTAGATTGTGTTTCTGAAACTGATTTGGGAACTTTTGATTTGCCACCGTGTTCGAATTTGATTTGGCATATAGTCGAATTCAAAGTCATGATTTGAACCATTTGTGAATTTGACTAGAGAACCTCTGCTTAGTTAGAGTTTCTGAAACTCATTCGATAAGTTTAGGTAGGTTACTGTTCAGTTTCAGTTTCTGAAATTTTTCAGACCCATAATCGATCGGTTGATCGATTACCAATTCGTTAGGATCAAACAGAGACATTGATAATCGATCGATGGATCGATTACCAATTCATTAGAATTGAACAGAAACTCTGTTAATCGATCGGTTGATCGATTACACTAGTGTGTAATCGATCCTCTAATCGATTAAAAATCGTGAACAGAAACCCAGTTTGATCGATCAGTTGATCGATTAAGGGTTTAGTAATCGATCACCTTACCCGTCGCAATTTCCTAAAAATTAAACAGAGGCAAACTTAATCGATCCAACGATCGATTACCTTTGAGCGTTAAAAATAAGAATTTGAGAAGGAGGTTTAGATTCAAGATTAAAAACTTTTACTTCATGACTTAAACCATTGATTTGTTAAAGGATTAGGAATTCTAATATCATTGTTGGTGCAATGATAACGGTTGGAACATGCTTTGAGGGGGAGGTCCACCTCAAAAGTATGAATTGGATAAGATGAGTGGATTTTGTGAAAACCATTTTTGATGTGTGCCAAAGGGGGAGAATGTAGAGTTAAACATATTGTCAAACATCAAAAAGGGGGAGATTGTTGGTGCAATCAACCTCAGGTCAATGTTGACCAGATTGGTCAAGCTCGGATTGACTCGAGTTGGATTTTGATGTTTGATCAATATGTTGATTAGAAGTCGAATAAGTCTATATTGACTGAATACTCAGGGTGAGAAGTCCAAGTGGGTCATGGTTGACCAGACACTTGGCATGAGACGAAAAGTCCAAGTGGGTCATGGTTGACCGGACACTTGGTGATTGGAGTCGGAGAGGGCTCGGTAGCTCGTTCTCCGGACTAGGTCAGAGAGGGCTCGATAGCTCGTTCTCTGGACCGGATGGAGTCGAAGAGGGCTCGGTAGCTCGTTCTCCGGACTAGGTTAGAGAGGGCTCTAGGTGGACCGGATAGTGGGAGAGGGCTCGGTAGCTCGTTCTCCGGACTAGGTCAGAGAGGGCTCGGTAGCTCGTTCTCTGGACCGGATGGAGTCGGAGAGGGCTCGGTAGCTTGTTCTCCGGACAGAGAGGGCTCGGTAGCTCGTTCTCTGGACCGGATGGAGTCGAAGAGGGCTCGGTAGCTCGTTCTTTGGACTAGGTCAGAGAGGGCTCGGTAGCTCGTTCTTTGTGCCGGACTATGGTCGAAAAAGACATGGTAGCCTGTCTTCGGACCGGATCAGTATCAGAGGAGGCTTGGAAGCTTGTTCTCTGATTACGTGATCTAGCGCGGTTGGCTCGGGTGAGACCCAAGTTAACCTGATCAAGATTTAATATTTAGCCTGGTTTAATCGATCAGGGAATCGATTAACCAAAGGTGAGATGGTTAATTGATCTGATGATCGATTACAGAGTTTTAATCGATTCATGGATCGATTACAGAACATTCTGTGACAATTCGTAAAACTCACAGAACGTACCATAATCGATTGGGCAATCGATTATGGTGAATTGTAATCGTTTTATTGAGAAATCGTATTAGCGTCCGGTAATCGATCAGGTGATCGATTACCATGCCTTAATCGATCAGGTGATCGATTAGGATCATGGGTAATCGACTCGTTGATCGATTACACGCTTTACTGAGGAGAGAATTACGAACTTTAATCGATTGTCTGATCGATTAAGGTATTTCTGATCGTGTTCAGTTTCTGCTCTGATCATTCTGATTTCTGATGTATTCTGATGAGCTTTTGCAGGTGAAGTTTGAATTGGGATAAAGATCAAGAATGGTCAAGCGATTGCTTTCCTTATGCAGGGTTTGTCGAGTTTTGTTTTCACCTTGTTTTCAGGTAAAAGACAACGGCTCTGAGCTGCAGAGGATGATCAGGTTGGTCAGTGGATGCAGTGAACTCAGAGAAGAACGTTGAACAAGGAGGTTAAAAGGAAGAGATGAAGGAGAAGAGAACCCAGAGGAAACCCTAAGAGCTGTGTGTGCTTGTGTTCGGTGTTCTGGGCCTGCTCGTGCTCTTCCTTAAAGCCTTCTCCTGAGGTTGTGCTTGGTGCTCTTGCTCTAGGGGAAGCTTCTGCTTGGTTGTGTGTTGAGGCTCTGTGCTGTAAGTTCTTTGTGATATTAGCCTCAACACTCTCCTTCTTATAATCTCTGCTCTTAACGTTTATTCTTGAGATTGATTGTGGAGAGGTTACTCCACCGAGAAGGAGGTATTATTTAGCCGATTTTTGCCGGGGTGTGATCTACCGAAGATCAAGGGTTCGTCCACCTCACGGACACGCCGAGGAGTAGGGGCAAGTTATCCCCGAACCTCGTATATCCTTGCGTTTCCATTGGGTTTGAGTTTATTAGTTGTTTTTCTCTTGTTTCCGCTGCGTACTAACCTTTTGTAGGAGAAAAACGTTCGATTCGTGATAAGAGGCTATTCACCCCCCCTCTAGCCATCTCACGATCTTCAACAGATACCTACCAATGGATAATGAAACCAATACTTGCTTAGTGACCTTAACTTCCACGCAATCATTCAACCATTGTAGTTTATAAGGTCTAGGATGTTTAGTGGTAGGTAAGCATAATTTCTCAACCAAAAGAGTACTAGATACATTAGTGCAACTTCCCCCATCAATAATCATACTACATACCTTCTCTTTGATGTGACAATAGGTATGAAATATGTTCTCTTGTTGTTCTTCATCTTCTTCCTTCATTTGCACATTTAGAGCACGTCTAGTGACTAGGGCTTCACCTTCAACGGGATACTCTTCTACATCACTTTCCAAAACTGGTGGCAAGGCACTATCATCTTCGGACTCGCTCTCAGTTTCAATATCACCATTTTCTTTCAAAATCATAATTCTTTTGTTTGGACATTGTGATGCAATATGCCCCCTTCCCAAACACTTAAAACATTTAATATCTCTATTTCTTGAAGACTGGATAGGTTCTTTACCTTTGACCAATGGGGTACTAGCATTTTTATTCTTGGAAAACTCAGTCTTACTCTTTGATCAACTTTATCATCTTTTTTATTCCAGCTAGATTTCCAAGTGGATGGATTATGACTTTGCCCATGCTTGATTGAACCCTTCCTTTTGAGTTGC
>NW_027433534.1:0-6143 GCF_044706935.1 Curcuma longa
GGCGATCCTGAAGGATCGATTGACGTAGTCTTTTGTAGACTTTGTCAATTGATCCTGGCGGGATAAAAAATTTTATCCTGTGGGGTTCTATGCTTTTCAGAGCGGATAGAATCCGGAACATAGGACGGAGATCCATAACGCCAACATACAACACAAAGGGGAAGGTAAATAATGCATCCTAATACAAGAATCCTAGAGGAAAGCAAGTAAAAGGACTTATCAAGAGTCTCCTTCTTCTCCGGACTACAATCCCCTCGAAGGTGGAATGAAGAGGTGATGGAGTGTCCAAGCGGATGGACGGATCGTCGAATCTGGCTCCGGAATGAGGCGTCGGCGGCTCTAGTGCGCTCCGGTGGCTCTTTCCAAGTCTCCCCCCTTTCTAAGGCCCTTAATTTATTGGCCCCCATAAAAGACCCTAAAAATCAGCCAAGCACGCCCCCGTCACACGGCCGTGTCTGGGAGACACGGCCTGAAGTGGTCGCCCAGCTGTGGATGAGGCACGGCCGTGCCTGTGAGGCACGGCCGTGCCTGTGAGGCACGGCCAAATATAGTGGATGTTCTGTCCTGAAGCACGGCCGTGCCTGTGAGGCACGGCCAAAGCAGGTCTTCACTCGGCTGGGAGACACGCCCGTGCCTGTGAGGCACGGGCTAAAGCTGGCCCTTCTCTGTTGGAAGACACGGCCGTGTCTGAGGGACACGGCCATGTCTTGGCATGACTTTGTGGAGGACACACGCCCGTGTCAATGAGGCACGGCCGAAGGCAGGGGCTTCTCTGTTGTGAGACACGGCCGTGTCTGAGGGACACGGCCATGTCTTTGGCTGCTGCTCTGGTAGGGGACACGACCGTGTCTGAGGGACACGGCCATGTACTGAATTCTGCAGGAGGAAGGCACGGGCGTGCCTATGGGGCACGGCTCAAAGTGGGTTGTTCTCTGGTTAGAGACACGCCCGTGTACTGTTAACACGGCCTTTGGAGGTGATGAGACACGGCCGTGCCTATGAGGCACGGCCCTGTCTTGCCTTATCTTCAATGAATACTCCATTTCGCCTATTTTGCTCCGTTTTCCGTCCTGAAACAAACAAACACACCAACAGTCCTCCGAACTAGGAAATAAAGAATACGATGCCAAATGCACAGATAAGGGTGTAACATACATAAGATCAAGTATGAAAAACATGAAAATGTGCAAATAAAGTATAGGAAATGATTATGTATCCTATGCTCATCAAAGTGTTTCTTGTTCACAAGATATAAAAAACAAGTATAGAAAAAAGATGTTACCATATTTTGTAGAAGAAACCTTCCAATAATCCTTGGACACAATTTTTCTCGATCACACAATACTAGAAACTTAGACACAATTTCATACACAATTATCAACATAAAACATGCCCAACTAGAGGCTTACAAAGATAAGCTAATACTAGTTTTCAATCAAGTTCATTAATCTTACATGACATGTCAATTGGAATTTATAAGCATTGTTACATGACGATAGTTAGAGTTTCAATAGACTCAACCAAGTCATCAATTAACTAAAATCTTTGTCAATTAGCAGATGACTCCTTGTTCTTTGGAATCAAGGCAACAACATTCTATATCAGACTAGAGAGTTTGTAGTTGAGTTAGCAATCAATTCAATATTTTAGTCACTAGATTGACTCAATTTGCTTGATGATCCCTAATTTACTCAACTCAAGCCATTATAAGCACACACAAAGTTATGAGATCAAACTTGACTATAGACTACAACTAGGAACTCATTATTGACTTTCTAAAAGTCAAACTAGTCCTACCTAGTTTAATACACATTATCCCCTAATGATCTTGCCCCAAAGTGTGAACATAGAAATAACAATTCACATAAACTCTTATAGTTCACTATCTTATAGAATTTCAAATGCCATATCATCCACGATAATGTTGCCCAAAACATCATGCTCCAAGGTTTCACTTGCACAAAGGCATCGCCTCGAGGTCTTCACTAATCACTAATTTCTCAATGTCTCATGTACAACTTGCCAAGTCTGCATACTTGATGGTACACAAACTAGTAACAATGGAACACATAACTTAAACCCTTTGGCAAATAAATCAAAACATCCTAGTTGGATTCGATTATTTGGGGCATGATTGTTCTTTCCCTTTTTATTATGATTGAAAACCCATTTAAATTATGAAAAATCGATATAAAATAAATGGTATTGTACTAAATGGTGTGCCCAATTTTTGAAAAAGGGGTGCACCTTATTTTGGTTTTCATCAAAGGGTTCACTTTTTCCTAAGAATACCCTTTCCACCTATTTCAGTCCTAAATTAAAGTAAAAAATTAGTTTCTTTATTGAAATAGAATCAAATTGAATCAAACAAAATCAAAGAAAAAATTAATTATTTTATTAAGGACTTTCATACAGGGGCGGCTCAAGCTTCTTAGAGGCCCTAGGCAAAATTGTTATTATTTTAAAAAAAAATTTTCTCACCCTTTTTTATTTGGATTTGAGACCGACATTGGTGAGTTTAAAATTTTTTTAAAATAAATTATAATATTAATTTTAAAAATAAATTTTTTATATAAAATTAAATTTTCTAGCTTTTTGAGATGTAAAATTATTAATTAAATTTTCATATTCAAGTTTTAATAATAAATTTTTTTCAATTGATAACATTGTTAAATTATTTAATCTTTTTTGAGACATAGTTGAACGTGAATAAAACTTTATTAATTTTAATTTTAAAAAATTTCTTTCCGCTGAAGCTACACTAACAGTATGGTAAGTAATATTCTATAAGATATCCATACATTAGGAAAAGAATTTAATTTGACAGGGAAACGAGGAAGGCGATACCTTTAGGTCTTAAGATCATCAAAAAAATCTGTAACAAAGACTTTTTATTCTGATCGTTCCTCTCCTTGCACCCCTTGTGATAATCTCGAAAATGTTTTGAAGAGAGAAAATAAGCTATCAAATAAGTAAAATGTTTGAAGTTGAGCAAAATAGGTTATTAGGTTAATAAGGAAGAAAGGAAAATAATATAAAGAAACTAGTAAATTAAAATTTTAAAAATTAAATAATATTAAATATATTAGAATCATACCAAATCTCTATAAAATCTAATGATCATGCAAAATCTTTCTAAAATCCAATAAAGATATTTTAATAATTTTTTATTCTCTTAATATATATATATATATAATAATTAATATATAAAAAATGGGCCCCTCTAAATTTGGGGCC
Source organism: Curcuma longa (assembly GCF_044706935.1). Classification (NCBI taxonomy): domain Eukaryota; kingdom Viridiplantae; phylum Streptophyta; class Magnoliopsida; order Zingiberales; family Zingiberaceae; genus Curcuma; species Curcuma longa. The sequence goes on from NW_027433534.1 coordinate 3,238, forward strand.
CTAGGCATAGGCCTTAATGGCCTATGCCTAAAGCCGACACTTCTTTCATACCAAAGACATTAATGATCCTAAAGATCTTAATTTTTTAAAAATTTTACGTCAATAAACTCATAATGATCTACTAAATTTATTAATGTTTTTAATTATAATTTTGAATCATTAATAAAAAATTTTAAAATACTATATAAAAATTTAAAATTTTTAAAAATACTTTTTTTTTTACTTTTCTATTTTTTATATCTAATTATAAAAAAGAAAATTAAAATATATTTAATAAAAGAAAAATTAAAAAAAATAAAAAATAAAATAAAATAAAACTTAGTTATTTTATAAAGGACTTTTATATAAAAGTCGTTGATGAGATAAAAAATTTAAAATTTATATCAAATTAATACTCTGAATGACCTTATTTAATTTATATATATATTTAAAAAATTTTCAATTTTTAAAATTTATCAATAAATTTTAATCAAATATCATTAATGTCCGTAAGCTTAATTTTATTCTAAATTTACATCATCTCACTTACCTAGGTCCTCTAAATTTATTCATATTTTTTAATTTTAGAACCTTAATAAAAATAAAAAATTATAAAAATTCACCTTAATGAAATTTAAAAAATTATTTTTATTTTTTATATTTTTAATAGTTAATTACAAGAAAAAATAAATTGAAATAACTAAAAAGGAAAAATTAAGAATAAAAAAATTAAAAATTAAATTAGCACCACCTTACTATTACTTTGGTCAAAGCATCATCATCTTAAACTATGAGTCAAGCCAAGTTGATCCGGTAAGGATATTTAGCGATGTTGTGGGCATCGAGTACAATGGGAGATATGAAAGAAAATAAATAAAATTTAGCATTCATCAAGTTAGGAAACCCCGATTTCTCTATCTGGCCTCAGCATTATATTGAACTCTATCAGGTCTCGGAATGCGACCTTAAGTATTGAGCCGAACTCTCTCTCAGATCTCGGTATGCTTCTTTAAGCACATGCCGAGCTCTCTCTGGCCTCAACCGACCTCTTTGATTAAACACCAAGCACCTGCCACAACCTTTACATATCTCCCACTTCACGCACCGACCTAATGACTTGGTCTCGATCTCATGACTTGGTCCCGGCCTCATAAGGCAACCTCATGACTTGGTCCCGGCCTCACGAGCCGACCTCATGACTTGGTCCTGGCCTCACAAGGCGACCTCATGACTTGGTCCCGACCTCACGAGCTAACCTCATGACTTAGTTCCGGCTTTACGAGCTGACCTCATGACTTGGTCCCGGCCTTACGAGCCGACCTCATGACATGGTCCCTATATCATACGTCGACCTCATGACTTGGTCTTGATATCACACACTCAGTTCATCCATACACTCAGGTCAGCTCGAGAGGCCGCACGCTTAGTTCAACCTAGCTACACATATAGATGAGCTCAACCATACATTCAGGTCAGCTCGGCCATACACAAGAGAGCTCGATTGCACGCTCAATTCAGCTCGGCCATATATAGGAGTGCTTGGTCGCACGCTTAGTTCAGCCCGGCTACACGTATAGATGAGCTCAGCCATACACTCAGGTCATCTCGGTCATACATGGAGAGCTCGGCCACTCATTAGTTCAGCCACAATTCATACAAGCTCAGCTACATGCTCTTACAGCTTGGCCATTCATACAGGGACCAATTATCTTCCGACTCAGACATCAAGTCAGCCATCAATGGGCAATTACGTTGACTCCTAAACCATGTTTAAAGTTAGGCAATACTTGTGATCTAACATGTGTAATGCAAGTTTACAGAAAAGTCCAGGTTGAAGACTTGGCAAAGAAAAGTCCAAGTGGGAAGTCTTGGCAAAGGAAAAGTCCAAGTGGGAAGTCTTGGCAAAAGAAAAGTCCAAGTGGGAAGTGGAAAAGTCCAAGTGGGTAGTCTTGGCAAAAGAAAAGTCCAAGTGGGTAGTCTTGGCAAAGGAAAAGTCCAAGTGGGTAGTCTTGGCAAAAGAAAAGTCCAAGTGGGAAGTCTTGGCAAAAGAAAAGTCCAAGTGGGTAGTCTTGGCAAGGAGAAGTCCAAGGTTGGTCTTGGCAAAGACTTGACATGACGAAGCTGATGGAAGCATCTCAAGCTAGTGCGAGGATGATGGAGCATCCAGGGGAGGCACGAGGCTATAGGAGGTGTTTGAAGGCCGAGGTCAAGGTCAAGAGAAGCTGAAATGAGATTTTTCAGCTTTACCAGTCGACTGGCCCTGCCAGCAGTCGACTGCTCATAAATCAGACTTACACAGAAAAATCAGTCGAGCCAGAGGAAGACAGGAGTCGACTGGGCAGTCGACTGGAGTATTGGAGTCGACTGATGCCAGTCGACTGGTCTTGGATCAGTCGACTGATATTTGAACGTTGGAGAAAGATGGCAAGCATTTAATGCGCTTTAATGCAAGATTTTGTTGCCGATTGAAGCCATCAGTCGACTGGCCCTGCCAGCAGTCGACTGATGTCGAAGAATTATAAAAGAAGCCTGCTCGAGATCAACTCAAGTTTTTCGCAAGAATTGAGTCATTCTTTTGTCTCTTTGCGCTTCTTTTGAGAACTTGTTGTTCTCTGATTCTTTGCTTTCTTCCTCTCCTCCAAAACATTATTTCACATCATTTTTGAGGAGAACGAAAAGGTTGTAAAGGTTTCTCCGCCTTCGAGGTTTTCGAGAAGGAGACGATTCATAGTGCAGCGGGTGTGTGCGTGCGTGTGGATCCTTGGATTAGTCACCTCTGCGGAGGTGGATACCAAGTAAACGAACCGGGTTAGCGTTGATCTATTGTTTTCTCTATTATATTTTGCTTCCGCTAACACTCTTGCAGAGAAACAATCAAAGAAGATTCGAAAAACGCTATTCACCCCCCTCTAGCGAACCAACCGATC
>NW_027433535.1:0-16442 GCF_044706935.1 Curcuma longa
ATATTAAGAGCAATGAGTTTTTTCAACTCGATTCAAGCATGAGAAATAATATCAAAATCTCATTATTATGGCCACGACGATCATATTCACTGACCGCCACCATAAAAAAGTTCATTAATGTGTCGAAACCAAGACCATTTTATAAAAGTACTCATTTGCTAGTTTCTCAAATATCAATTTACAATAAGAATTCAATACTAACATAGATTAAGATAAAATATTTCTCAAATAAAAAAAGATTATTTTATAACATACCAAATATCAATTTATAATAGACAAACAATAATAGAGCTCAAGTTGATAGTTTCTTTTTCTTTCACACAATAATAACATATCTCATATACAATATACATAATATTCTCAGTTAAATGCATGCTTAAATAATGTTTAACATCTTGTCTTGTAATTTTTTTTTCATTTTTTAACTTCTTGTTTGAATAGGGACGATAAGATGATCTAAAATTCACTTTCAATTTTTTCTTTCTCTATTCAACGTCTATGAATTTGGACAAAATAATTTATTTCATAAAGTAAATGCTCAAGTTCCATTTGTATTTCTTTATACAACTGGTTGACTTCTTACTATCTTGATTTCAAGCCTCTTGCTTAGATCCATTCATTATCTTTAATCTTTTGTAAGAAGATATAAATATTCTATAAATAGTATTTAAAGAGATTCTTGTTAATTCATAAGAAAAAGGAATAGTTCCTTAAACACACACAAGTTAGTGCATGACACTCATGCCAGAGGAATATCTCCAACCAACATCAAGTAGCCATCTTTTATCTTTGTAAGTGATGACATATTCATATCCATTGTAACTTTTTTTCTTAATACTTCTCTTACTAGAGATGTGAGAATTAATAATTTGTAACAATAATTATTGAGAAATACAAATATCAGTTTGTGATGATAGTAGTAATTAAGTCATGCTTCCTTTTCTAGGGAAAATTATTTGAACATGTTATCCAAGGCCTCCCTGAGTTTTTTATACCCCTTGTAAATCTTAAGATCAATCTTCCTTAAGTAAGGAGCTTCATCCATGCTAACCTTCACAAACAATCAAGTGGTGTCCACCTCCATCTCTGTCTTTAGTTGTCTTTAGTTGTGCCTTGATACTTCATTAAACAACTACTAGTAAAAAAATAGAACCACCTTCAAACACACAAAGTTCACATTTTTTATCTGAAATTAAAAATTTACTTCGCCACCAAGAACACATAGATACTCCTATGAACGAAGACACCCTTTGGTGAAGAATTGACGAAGTCAGTCTCATCCTTTAGAAGCGATCATTTTCTGCCCCTCGCGATCGACTTCTCCGACGCATCAGAGCCCGACAAACCAAGTCACAATCTGGTGTCCTTGATGTAACTCACCATGACTTCCATGTCGTTCACTTTCTTTCAAATCTCGATCAGAAAAACCACTGATTCCCAGAGCCTACTATGAATCGATCAAAAACCCTAGCATTGATCTTAAACTGTCGCCAACTTACCGTATCTCTTTGTGTCGTTGGGTGTAAGCAAGGGGGATGATGGAGGAAACTCGTTACGGAGATGAAGGAAAATGGCTGAGAAATTAAATTTTTTTAATGAAAAAAATAAAGTGCTTCGAAGTTTTTTTTTTTGGTTCGGATGAACAATAAAAAAGAAAAGGGATATTATGGAAAAGAGATACGAGATTGGGTCAATGCGAAATTGGACTACGTATTTGGGATAATACGCAAAATTAAGTATGCGGTTTGATAAAATATCATTTTAATTTTCTTTTTGGAAACAATAATATATTATCTGTAAAAATTTGATTTAATTTTCGATAATTGTTAAATTTTATTTCTGAAAAGAGAAAATAGAAACAGAAAATTGGACAAGTGGGCTAATTTGCGTTTTGGGGCCTAGCATGGGCTTTAATTTGGACGTAACAGGCGTTTATAGGCCTGGACCAATGTAGTTCTGGTCCGCAACCGGTTAACTCGAATTCGAATCGGCTTAGTTCGGCCGAGCCGCGCCGGTTCCCTCGGGGAAAGAAGGATCTCAAACCCATCTTCCGCATTCCCGATCTCCTCGACGACACCCCTCCGGCGAGATCCTATTGTGGCTTCAGTCTTCTTGCTGTAATTGAGGTATGTGTCCTTGGAAATGGCTTGATCTCCAGGTTTTATGTTGTTTTGGGGTTCGATTTATATTCCCTTACTTCGAATTTGTTTTTGTTGTGGCGGCTAGTTTAGTTGTACTCATCCACTGAAGTTGTTTTCCTCTGAAATATCTGATTTTTTTTAGGCCTTGGATTGGATATTTGGTTATGTTTACATGCTTCATGTGTGCTTACTTCCTCGCGTGAAATTTTATTATCAATGAGTTTATAAAATTGAAGGAAACTTTTTTTTTCAGTAGAGAATGATCTCGAAACTGCTTTATTGTTCAGGTTTTGGAGTACAGCTTCTTGTTATGGCCAGTACAGCATGCTTCATTATCGTCAGTAGAAATGACATTCCAATTTACGAAGCTGAAGTTGGCTCTGCAGCCAAGGTATTATCTTTCACTTTCATCGTTCATTTCATATTCCTCTTTTTCACTACTCCACTGTTCTTTGATAACAATGTACTTGGACAAATAATTTTCCTCATGGCGCTACTGATAGAAAAGTCTATTACTTCATAGCATTTTCCTCATGTAGCATTCATAAAAGATGCAGCTGCCTTCCAGGTCGTGTGTGCATGATGTAGAATATGTATTTGAGCATTGGCCTTATCACTTCAGTGTGTGTGTGTGTGTGGTGTGTGTGTGTGTTTTCTTTGGATCATCTCCTCCACGTTTGTACATCTGTACATTTACTGTTTATTGTGCTTAGTTATGTAGATATTAGTGGACATTTCTCTTCAAGCCTTCCAATCATAAAAGAAAATTGAAAATTTAGTTGTTCGGATTAACTAGTTCATTACATGTTCCTCACTCTGGTTTAAATTTCACCAAAAATTTCCTGAGTCATCTTGATTTGAGGTTTAGCCCAAATCCAATTTTAGTTGGGTAGGAGTGATTGATGACAATGATCCTTGTCAATCCAACACTTCATGCATAATAATTATGCAAGACTTCCATTTTGACACTCGAAGTGCATCTGTCTCTCTTATGCTGGTCCTTCTTTTCTCACACAGAGAATCTGTTTTACTGTTATATCAAATTTTTTATTATTTTTTGACAATATTTGTATAAGTTGACTCATGTTGGTGCTAATTAGAGGCACAACTGACATAATTTTCTTCCCTGTCATGATATTTTCTTGGGAATTTAATGGTTTTGGAGTCTGGAAGTAGTATAATAATAATAATTATTATTATTATAATTTGTATATGGCAGAAAGAAGAAGCTTCTCAGCAGCATCAGTTTATTTTACATGCAGCCTTGGATATTGTCGAAGATCTTGCATGGACCACAAATGCTATGTGAGTCTCTGTAATGATGCTTTCTAGTTGCTGTTTTTGTATTGATTGAACTGATGATTACACTCTTCCATAATGGCCTAGGCTTCATGCTTCTCTTATATGCCTGCAGGTTCTTGAAGGCAGTGGATAAGTTCAATGATCTTAGTGTGTCTGTATATGTTACAGCTGGTCATATCCTAGTGACAGTTCTTTGAAATAATACTATTAATAGACAATTTGATAGAAATCTTAAATCGGTTTAGAAATGACAAAGAAAAATGCATAAAGTTTCTTAATTCAATTGTCGGCTGCCAACATTCACTGATATCAGTATTGTTCAAAATTTGTTTTTCCATTTATTATCACAATTGCAAATGTTGAAGATATTATTTTGCAAAATCAAGATCAGAAAGCTTTTTATTGTGGATATGTGCCCTATAGGCTATGTTATCAATATATTAGGGTTTTCTTGTCATTTTGTGTCCTTTAACCAACTTCATACACACTAGATTTATGTTACTACATGATTCTCGTAATGAGGATGGAATAAAGAGCTTCTTCCAAGAGGTCCAGGAGCTCTACATAAAGGTAAGATTTTTTTTGGGTATATTTTTAGTGTCTCTTTCTGCTTAAATTAATGTTGCTCTTTTTAAGATGGGCACACTACGGATAATTCATATCTGTTAATCATCATTAGGAACAGTGTGTTTTTCGTAAAATTGCCAGTTCTCATGTTCACCAGTAGGAAGCCCTAGCTGTGATATATGGTCATACACCAATGATGAGAGAGACTTCACACAACGGTATAGATGATCTTATGTAGTTGACTAACAATACATTTAGGTAGAAGTTGCCTTGACTTTGCTCAATGACTATGGATAGAAGCATTTGAAGCCTCTCAATGAGATAGACTTCACTTCGCCATAGTTGATCTGGATGAGTGTTTTGTTAGTAGATTGGACGGTTGAGTGCCTCTTGATAAAGCATTTTCCAGAGGAGGTGCTGCATCTGGCAGCCTATGAGGATCACGTAGAGTGCCTCAGCAGGTTTGCAATGCTACAAATGATCTTAATTAGCAGGAAATGAATCATCAGTTCACTTTACGAATATGAACATGCTGGATTCATATAATTAGGATCGGTTTCTTTTGCTTGTCTTGTATTATGCTTCACACTATGCTGATCTAATACAAATTATACAAGATTTAAGAAAGTACTAATCAGGTTTCTTTCTACTCCACATGAACAGATCCTACTGAACCCGCTTTACCTTCCTGGCTCGCGCATTGCGTCATCGCACTTTGATACCAAAGTTCGTGCTCTTGCAAGAAAGTATCTATGAACATGGTGAAATTCCTGGTCGACGAATGTGTTGCTCCTTAAACACAGGATCGTAGGCACTGTTTGATCTGGCTTAATTCCTTCTCTCCCTTTGCTGTTAGAATACATGGGAGATGGCATTTTATTCTGCATTTCTTTCACAGAATTGATCGACACTGCTTTGTGTAGAGCTCATTGTGGGATTGAATCATTGAATATTAATGACAATGATTTCAGATAATTTTCAGTTTTTTAGGAAAAATAAATTCGTGGCATGAGCAAGGAAATTTTTGCGCGCTATGAATATAGTACGAATAAGATGCTGGCAAATAAAATTAGTAGCAGAAAAAATAGACATAATTTTAGAAAATCAAAAAACAAGCTTCAAAAACGCTACAGGAAGGGCTTGAACCTTCGGCCTTGTGGTTAACAGCCACACGCTCTAACCAACTGAGCTACTCCAGCAAGTATGAGGATTCAAAAAATATAAAATTTAATTATTTTATAAATTAAAACTAAATTCGAGATTTTCAAATTGAAAAGATCACAATAAATAACGGCCGATATATCATCGCAGCACAACCCGTTTCTTTCTTTTCCGAGAAGCAACGATATTTGCCATAGAAGCCTCGCCGTTGATTCGAGAATAGTATGAATAGATGATGACAAATAAAATAAGTAGCAGAAAAATTAGAGATAATATTAGAAAATACAAAAAACACTTCCCACGCTAGAGGAAGGGCTTGAACCTTCGACCTTGTGGTTAACAGCCACACGCTCTAACCAACTGAGCTACTCCAGCAGCTCTAATAATAGTAAATTGTTCTATGTTTAAGACGATATTTTCGATTTGAAAAGATCACAATAAATAACGGCCGATATATCATCGCAGCACCGATATCTGCCGTAAAGCCTCGCCGTTGATTCGAGCGTGTTTCTGCGGTAGCTTTCTCTCCGCCAGCGCCTCCGTCGCATTCCTCTTCGTCGCTATAGAGGAAGATGAACGGCGGGCCGTCTGGGCTTCGTAAGCGGGATGTCCCCCACGATCTCGATTCGATTTAGAAGATAATTCGATTCCTGTCTTTCAATGCCTCCTCCGATCCGTTTCTATTCCTACAGACAATGCTCCAGTGACGAATGCAATCGTGATCGAGACCCCTTTCCTGACGGTTCTGTCTGGTCTCCAAGGTCGTTCGTTCTCTCATGCTCGGATTATCGTATCAGGTTTTACCCTTTTTTCTTGCAGAAATCCTGTGCATCTCTATCAGAAATTTTTCGTCTTGCCATTCTGTTCTTGAATTTGAAAATAAATTTAGGACTTTCGATCGCGTTGTGATCGGCTTCAGGAAATCAGTGTCAGATTGCTAGAGGATGTTTATATGCTTTTTATATGGCGATAGCCGTTTGTCGGAGTTATACAGGATTTTGGTAGAGAGGTTAGTTTTATGTAGATCATCAGAAAATGAGGTCAAATTTTTGCTTGCTTTCTCCATCACTATTAGGAGAATATATAGTTCAGAGAGTATTGAGAACTTTTTGATGCTGTGTGGAGAATAACTTGATCAGATTGGTGTGTTCCCTTTGTTGTCATACTGTAGAGGTTTAGATTCCCACAGTGGGTTAACCTTAAAAGGAATTACGTTATATTTTGCATGTTCTTTTTCGAGTATGTTTATGTTTGTCGTAATATTGTTAGCGGCAATGGATAGCGCAAGCTATAGGACGTACTTAAATTTTATATTTCTCAAATGATACATTTGTTTCCCATTTTATCCCTTCCGTCCACAACTGACCTCATCCTCATTTTCCCAAGCATCTCATTTTCTCAAGCATTTGAGCCGCATTACAAAAAATATTTCTTTGATTCAGATCCATGTAACTTTGACATTCTCTCTACTCGAGGAAAGTAAATATTTTCTCTATGAAGAAAGCAAATATTATTTCTCTCAGTCCGCTGAAAGCAATCTCTCTCTCTCGTCGTCGAAAATTTCAGAAATCGAAACCCTACACACAAGTCATCTTGTTTTCCTCTCAGTTCGCTGCAAGTGAGTTTGGAGTTTTACTTTATCATCTTGTGTCCCGATGTTAACGTTGGTCATCTCCCTCCTCTCTTATGGTAAACTATACTCAATGGCACAAGAAGGTGTTTCAACCTGTCGATCTCGATCATCTCCAAAGGTATATATGTATCTGATTTCTAATGTAGTTCTCATCTCTTGCACATATTTAGGGTTTGTCTTTCACGCATTAACTTGTATTCTTTGATTTTGTATTGGGTTTGGGGTTCCGCTGTTTCTAACAACCACACTGTTTAGAATTTATGGTATGTAAATCCATTGATGAGTTTTGATCAAATTCATTGTATTTCAAAAATCAGCACCATTGTGATGTTACAATTCAATAATCAGCATCAGGGTGATATTGGATTTCAAAGAACATCACTACCCTATAGAGCAATTCTCAGGTATTCAGAATAAAGTAATTTTGGATTTCAAGGACTAGCACTACTGTGCTACTGTTAAAAAACCAACACCAGGGTGGTGTTGGATTTCAAAGAACATCACTACCTTGAAGAGTAATTCTCGGGTATTTAGAACAAGATGGTTCTGAATTTCAAGACCTAATATCAATGGTGTTGGATTTCAAAAACCAACACCACTATGGTATTGTTGTTCAAAAACCAACGCCAAAGTATGTTGGATTTTAAAGAACAACACCATCCTAAAGAGCAATTCTTGAGTATTCAGAACAAAGTGATGCTGATTTTCATATTGCAGCACTACAGTGTTTTCATATTGCACCTTGAGAATATAGTGTTTTATCAATGCCAAAATCTTATAACTACTGTTTGTGCATTTGGACTGTGAGAAGTTTGTTTTTTCATCTTAATAATTTATATTTTTAAAAATTATAGACATCATTTGATGTTGGTTAGAAACTCTAATGACAATGTTTTATATCACTTTAATGGGTATTTTAGTGCTCCAACAATGAAAGGAAATCCTTGTAGTTCTGTTCGTTTATATGAAACACAAAGCAATCATTAAACACTCTCCTTTTGTTTTAAGTTTGGTATGCACATAATATCTCATATTAAAAAATTATTTATTTTAGATTTTCAAGAATCCCAATTGCTTTCACTAAAAGAGATATGTCTCTGTTATTTGGTATTATAGACAGTGATGCTTCCATTCCTATACACTCAACTAATATATTGGGTGACATCTTTTTTGCTCACTTCTATAATAAAAAATAATATATATGTAATACTCAATATTATGAAGCAGACATGGTTTTTGGAGCATGTCCTAATCCAGAAACCATATAATATTGAAGGAGCACAAATAAATAAGTGGAGGTATACTCCTTCACATATTAGTAAGGTGCGAGTTTTATTGGACCAAGTCTCACATGAAGAGATAAATAAATATCAAAGACTGCCACCTAACTTTCTTTCATTTGCAATTTCAAAATAATTTTTTCTACTTTGATAGGTTATTATTTAACTAGTCCCTACCCCTTTTGAAAATATATTGGTTGAGAACCTCCATTACCTTGATGATACTCCACATCCATTAAAGACATCACCATTACTTGTTATAGAAGTCATATGCCCAAGTGATAGTGAATGCCCTAAATGCATTATAGAACTCAATCATGGAACTAACAATGGAGAACATGTAGCTAAATGAAAAGGTGAAAGAATTACTTGAAATAATAAAAAAATCAAGGCATCCAGCCTGAATCAAGCGACTCTATAGTGGATCCTCATCCTGAACCAGTAGCTTCTAGAACCATGACTAGAAGAGGACGTGACCGAACTTGCTATGATTACAGAGATACTCCTATTAGTAGTCTTATCTGGTGCAAGCTTTTACTTCAGAAGAAGAGAAACAAGATACAAATCTATGAGCCTTCTGAGTACATCATAGGAGGAGTAGAAACTATTGTGGATAAGGGAAAAGAAAAAATTGATATGGATGATATGCAAAAGGAGAGATATTATCTCAATTTTTGAAGGCAATTCTGAAACTTTTTAAACACTTTTGAGCACTATTGGAAATGCTTCTAGATGGTAAATGAGGGCAATTCTGAAACTTTTTAAACACCTTTGTTCTGATGTCGTTCCTTTATTATACAACTAATTTCCTAGGCCGGTTGTCGACACTCTTGGGTGTTGTAAGCATAAGATTAATGGTAGGTATAGAAGCAAACTAGCTTTTCCTCCGGTTGACTTGGGCCCGTGACAAAAGGAGGGGCGAACTCCACCGCCTGAACTACTCACTCATCTTTGTAGTTGAGTAATTTAGGTGGGACCTCATTTTTGTGGCATGAACGGGGCAGGTTTTTGATCTAATTGAGGGGCTATCGCGACATCAACCTTTCGTGCCAATTGAGTTTCTTTCAGATGAATGTACTTCACGATTCTCTCTAGTAATTGTTGATAACTTCCAGGAGGCTTCTTTACTAAGGACCTGAAGAAATCTCCCTCTGTCAGCTGCTGGGTGAAAGCACCGATAAGGATATCTAAAGGAGTCAACGGAATGTCCTAGACGACTTGATTGAATTGCTGAATGTATTCTCGCAGAGTCTCCCGAGGCTTCTGCTTCAAAGTAAACAGGTTAAAAGGCATTTTTTTGGTATTTCTTGCGGTTGGCGAACTGGTATAGAAAAGCTATTTTAAAGTTTTTGAAGGAATGAATGAAAGAGGTAGAAAGCCGTTTGAATATAATGGCCATTAGATGTAGGTAAATACCTAAGCTCTTAAAATGCTTGTTCACATTTATCTTACTTAACAACTTAGGAAAAAAAAAGTTCCTTCGGTTGTCGTCAATCATGTCTTATTTGCCAACTGACTCATTGTTTACTATGTTGTTATAGGATGGTTATCCTTCTCAATTAGAATGCAATCTCTCAGAGGCACTCAACACACCTATAGCAAAATTGGCCGCTATGGGATTTAATAGGGATTCTGTAAGGGGAGTGTTCATGTTGAGATCCGCTTCCGGACATATCACCACCCACCAGTCTGTAACACCAAAGGAGGGGACCTAAGAACACAAAGAAAGCGTGAGAAGGAAGGCCAGGGGGTGCCCTGGCGCGACCACTCCGACGCCCAAGTCAGCCGCTGGAGAAGACGAAGAAGAAGGAACTGCCGTGATGTATTGTATGTATGTGAGCGCGTGCGTACCTGAGGGCAGAGGGGGAGTGGTCTTTATATATGAGAGAAGAGAAGTCACATCCCATCTTAATTAAGGTGGTTGTCCCATCATTAGTTATTATCTTGTCAGGGAGATATGGAATGATTAGATTACAAGTCTCATCGTTGACATATGATGGTATTGTCACTTCACCCGTGGGTGTCAGGACGATGATCATAATTAAGGGGTATGAGACTGTCAGAAAAGAGGATGGGCGTGATGGAGCAGGGCACCGAGAGGTGAAATTCATATGAGTCGAATCTGGGCTGACGGAGAAGAGTCGGCTTAGAGTCAAGAGTCTGTCTGACGATTCGGACTCGACCTGAGTGAGGACTCGGCCTGTGGATTTGGCCTGAGTGAGGACTCGGATTCGGCCTGAGGAGTCTGCTAAGGACTCGGATTCATCCTAGGGAGTCTGTTGAAGACTCGGCCTAAGAAGTCTGCTGAGGACTCGGATTCAGCCTGAAGAGTCTGCCTGAGGACTCAGATTCGGCCTGAGGAGTCTGCTGAGGACTCGGATTCGGCCTGGGGAGTCTGCTGAGGACTCGGCCTGAGGAGTATGTTGAGGACTCGGACTCGGACTCGGCTTGAGGAGTCTGCCTGAGGACTCGGACTCGGCCTGGGGAGTCTGCTGAGGACTCGGACTCAGCCTGAGGAGTCTGCTTGAGGACTCGGACTCGGCCTGGAGATTCGGATTCCTTAGCTTGGTTGACTCCTTGCAGTGCTTGGCCGAGTGGATGGGACTCGGGTGGTGTGTCTCGGTTCTGTTATAACACCCATAACAGGGAGCACTTACACATGCTGGAAATGATATCAATGTCGCTACAAACATCTCGCTGGAATCACAATCACTAGGATGATAATTTATTTTGTTGAGAATTCTGGTAGAAAATGTCTCCCAATTATGAACTGAACTGCACAATTGCAAAACAGGATCTTTAGTTAACTCGATCAGTCTGATGGTTGTTCGTATTTGGAAGCCCCAAGTGGTTCTAGTACTAGGTTCAAGAGGCAGCTGATTGTCGAGTCACCGAGTCAGGAGAGCATTGTTGAGTACTCGAGAAGCACTTCCGAGTCTGAGTGGGTTTCCGAATGCTCAAAAATAGAGAAGTCGAGGTCTGTGTTCAACGTAATTTTTTAAAAACAGATTTGTCCCCTTCGATAGTGCTTAAAGGTTACAATGAACATCTATTTCTAGGATACAACGGCAAATCGTGATCACTACCAAGGTCGGTCGTGGCGAATTGAGTTCGTACTCGAACACTATCACGATGATTCTGTGAAACGAAAGTGCACGGTAGAGAAAGAGAAGAGTAGGGGATGGAGTTTCTTTGCTTGAGCGTCTGCTCTATCTTTTTCTACTCATAGTCAAGGTCTTCTTATATAGAAGTGCCTCCCTTTGCACTGTTAAATGGTCAAGTAAATATCATTTATCTGCCCGAATCAAAACGTCAGCAGCCGACCATCAATGGTCTGTCGTTTCACTTGGCGATTACAATTTCCCCATTAATGCAGCCATCCGTTGCATTTGAACAACAAGCAAAGGAATGATTCAAGTGATAAAATGTTAATTGATTCGCTTAGACACATTTTGTCACAATTAATTCGGCATTCGACGCACCAGATCATGCTCGCATACGAGTCAATTTAGTTCAGTATAATCCGAGCCCTAAATTTGCACCGTCCTATAGGCTCATACGTAAAAGAGTCTCTCTTTATGCATATATTTACAACATCAGTATTTGTAAAACATTATAAACCAACAATAAAACTATAAGACTTCCAATGTGAGATTAAAAACTCATGCACAATCGAATCTTCTTTATCCACTCTCTTGTTTCTATTCAAATTTCCAACGGTACATACATTATGCATCAAGTAAAACCTTCAGTAACAAACCAAACCTGACTTGACAAAAGCAGCGATGCCTCTAAATCTTAGAATCATGAATCATATTGACTATGAATGAGAGCACCGAGTTCTGAAATTGAGCATTTTTCCAGTTATCATTTTTCCTTTGGCACGAATGTGTTTCGGTTGTTCCTTTCGACAGATGGTCGTCTCTACCATCACTTCTCTACTTTGCAGTTTTACAAGAATCTCTCTAGCAGCCTCAAGGATGTTGTTTGGATATCCGAGGACATGCAAAAGCAAGCTAAGTAGGATCACAACTTCCAGGCAGCTAAATAATCTTTTATTATTACGTTTCCTTTTCTCTATACTAAAATGATGCTTCCCTGTATACACTAAACGAAAGAACAAGATCTTTTCTGCATCCATTTGATGATTCGGATATGTGTCGCTGATACTGAACAAAGAAGAGAGTTCTTATCCTGTTATTGTCAACTGTCCCATTTGTTTTTTTTCTTTATTTCTGCAAAAGATGGAATCCGCCACTCCAACGACCCCACACGGTCAACTCCACGACCATCTGTGAGGAGGTAAATCGAAAAACTGCAGTTGATCACGATGGAGGAGGATATTGCTTAACTTCGTCAAGATTCGAATCCTAATCCTCTTCTGCAAGTCTATTCCGTCATAACCAACTCAGCTATGTTCCGGAGACATTCTTTCTCCGAGTATACAGACCACAAGGGACGATGATGATGATCCAATTCCAAGTGGAATAAATTTTTAGCATGCCATTGTTATGTTAATGCTAGAAACTGACAATTGATCTGTAATAAGTTCTCTGGATAGAGCAAGCAATACTATCCAGAGAATATACGGCAAATTATTGAGAAACTTCACGAGTTTCTTTAGTTAATTATCGTTCTAGATTTGGAGAATTAATTCAGCAATTGTGATAGTGGAGCTTCATCCCTTGCCAAATGTTTGAATCTACGCATATCTATGACAAAGATACAACTAATTATTAGGATCGAAGAAAAAGATGGTCCTTTCTAAGTTTAGTGGATAACGCAAGGCAGATAAAACATAAGAAGTTGTATAAAATTTCAAGGGCACATAAGACACCATCAACAGAATGCAAGAAGAAATTAAGCATCGTCTATCCTGGCGCCTGGGGATAAAGATAACCAAACAAGTACAAACATTACAAATTGAGAAATGCCAGAAAGTTGTGGACGGTTTGTTTATATGGAAGCCACGTTAATGGGAATCATCTCCTCACTTGGTCATCATTAATTTAACAAACTCGTCGTAGTTGATTTGGCCGTCACCATCCACATCCGCTTTGCGAATCATCTCCTCGACCTCCTTACGAAGCAACTTTTCTCCGAGAAGATTCAGGATAGACTGAAGCTCATAGACGGAAATTAATCCATCATGGTCCTTGTCGTACAAGCTAAAGGCCTCCCTGAGTTCTTTCTGGGAGTCAGTGTCTTTCATCTTGCGCGCCATCAGGTTAAGGAACTCTGGGAAATCAATAGTTCCATTGCCATCAGCATCAACCTCGTTGATCATGTCTTGCAGTTCTGCTTCTGTAAGATTCTGCTCCAACAATTGCATTACAGTCCCAAGCTCCTTGGTTGCCATACAACCTGATAAGTTTCATCCACATGAAAAAATTATTGAAATAGTTTACACAAGAACGTGCATCGTAGGCTCTAGTCGAACAAAATGAACGTCATGACTATTCTATCCGATGGATGAATAGGAAATTATATGATTACAGGATGATGACAATTAAGCAATATAAAAGCTAGCAACCCAATAAAAATAAAACGGATGGTGAACTTGAGAAATTACAAGTGTTATTGCTAGTTATTTTAAAAAATTAAATGACCGCATAAACTGAATATAAGTGAACTTTCTGAGTAAACAAGATGCTTTGAGGGAGGATTAATGGCATTCTTATCAGTCTTGCCATAAATTACAAAATGGTTGATCGTGTGATTGCAAAATTTCTCCCTAGTCACTAGTTGCTTGGGGCATTCTTAATCTAAGCAGTAAGAAAGAGAAAACAAACAATTTGTTGCACTGATATTGTGTGTGATATATCGATTTTAAACTTTCAGTGACGTTATGATTCGTTGCCGGAAACAGGATACAAATTGAAATTGGGGATGCTCTGATTCAAAAAATAATGACCAAATCTTTTATATCTTTAGCTCTATGTACTCTATACAACGATCAAAACAACCAAGCAATTTAGGGCTTACAAATTTTAAATAAGAACATTAAAGTCAACCATTTAGTCAGTATAGTTATTTGATATTTTTGTTGTAGGTTATCTTATTATTATATATGTTCCGGCCGGATGTGAAACCTAAGTAACGAACAATGTGTTCTTCAATACAATTTAAACCTTGAAGTAGCGTACTATGGATATAAAGAAAGTTTTATTTTATATTTATAATTGTTCAGGTAAAGCATCAACGAGATCCGTCAAGCAACATCAAGACACATCCTAAAGCGAGGTTCATCTAGCAAAAAAAAAAACAAAACAACTAATCTACAGCAGGGATGGCGAAAGCGCGATTCGCCAACAGCGGGTCCATCGAAAAGATAGAAGAACAAGGCCACCGATCGGGCGATAAGTGAACTGCGAAGAAACAAAGGAAGGAGGTCCAAGAAAATGAAAGAAAAATGGGAAAAGGAGAGGCCGAGAGGGAGATCTTACCATCTCCGTCCTTGGCGAACTGGCTGAAAACTATCTTGAGCTCGGCGATCTCGTCATCCGTCAACTGCGCCGCCATAGTTGAAGAAAATAAGTAGAGATGAATGAAAAATATTCTCGCTCATCATTTCTTTATTCAATATAGGAATATATACATTGTACAACAATTGTATATAGAAATAAAAAATAATAAATAAAAATTATTACATTCCTTGCTAAGAGATTTTCTTCGTGATCAAGTTTTATCAGAATAGGATATTCTTTATATCAAGAATATCTAAGATCCTGGGGAATAATTATATCCTTAATTATATCCTTAACACCCTCCCGCAAGCGAAACGGGGAGGCACACACCGTGAGCTTGTCTCGAAGAAGGGCAAAACGATGCGAGGACAATCCTTTTGTGAAAATGTCGGCAACTTGATCTTTGGTAGAGATATACTGAATCAGAAGTGCCTTTCGAGCAACACGCTCACGAACAAAGTGAAAGTCAATCTCAATATGTTTTGTGCGCGCATGAAAAATCGGATTGGCAGTGAGAAACGTGGCGCCAACGTTATCACACCAGAGAACCGGTGGTTGCAACATGGGAACATGGAGCTCACTGAGAAGCGACTGGAGCCAACATAATTCAGCAGTGGCATGTGCTAAGGCACGATATTCCGATTCAGTACTAGAGCGAGCAACCACTTGTTGTTTCTTAGAATTCCAAGAGATAAGAGTGTTGCCAAGAAAAATACAATACCCAGTGGTAGATCGACGATCATCAGGACAACCTGCCCAATCAGCATCAGAATAAGCAGTCAGACCCAGAGAAGATGAGGGTCGAATAAGGATACCATGGTGTGGCGTATGCCTGAGATATCGAAGAATACGCTTAACAGCCACCCAGTGAGAGGCAGTGGGGGATTGCATAAACTGACATGCACGATTGACAGCAAATGCAATTTCAGGACGTGTAAGAGTAAGATACTGAAGGCCACCAACAATACTCCGGTAGGGCTGAGGATCAACTAAGGGATCGCCATCATGGCGAGAAAGGGATGAACCAGAGGCAACAGGAGTGTGAAGGGGTTTTGAGTTATGCATCTGGGCTCTAGTCAATAAGTCTGTAATGTAGCGAGATTGGCTAAGGAAAAGACCTTGGGGTGTGCGAAGCGCTTCAACACCAAGAAAATAATGAAGGTTACCCAGATCCTTAAGAGGGAAAAGCTCACCCAGTGTGCGAACGACAGAGGCAATGTGAGATGGTGAATTGCTGGTAAAAATTATATCATCGACATAAACCAAGATATACGCCGTTATCTCAAAAGTGTGATAGACAAAAAGAGAGGAGTCTGATTTAGATTCAAAAAATCCAAGGTTGAGCAACGAAGTACGGAGTGTCGCATGCCATTCTCGCGGAGCTTGCTTCAGACCATATATAGCTTTGTGAAGACGGCAAACATGGTCAGGAAAATCAGGATGAATAAAGCCAGGGGGCTGAGACATATATACCTCTTCATGCAACGTCCCGTGTAAAAAGGCATTACTCACATCAAGCTGATGAATGGATCATTCTTGGGAGACAGCAAGAGCCAATACAGTGCGAATAGTAGTGGGCTTGACCACAGGACTGAAAGTCTCAACATAGTCAATTCCTTGTTGTTGGTGGAATCCCTTAGCAACTAAGCGGGCTTTATGACGATTGATGAATTGAGATTTTATTAATTTTAAATCGATTTATTCTTGGGCTTTTACATGCAAATGATCATTTATTGAATCGATTTAACCATATTTGTCCCATATTGCATAATTTGAGGTTTGGTATAATTTTTGTGATTTAATGGTGATTTTTGGCATTAATTGGATTTTAAATTGATTCTAGGGCTAAATCGGATCCGACTCGAGCTCAACCGGGTCAAATCAAGTCAAA